>NW_026848381.1:0-185754 GCF_030435595.1 Desarmillaria tabescens | reverse complement strand
GCATGATATCAGTTTTGCTGTGACGATTTGGTGCCCATGGTGGAACAACGTCATTTCCCACTTCCGATATCTTGAGCCATCTTGCAGTGACAATTGATGCCGATAGCCCATTTCTCAAATTTTCCTCGCATGGATGAGGAAGTGATCACCCGATTAGCGGAATTACGAAGTATGGGTCACGATATACGATTGGCGGGATTTGTGGGTGGTAACTATGTTTCGAACATTGTTCCTGGCGATCTTCCGGCTATCAATCCGACGTCTAGCGTGTAATGTATGTATTGCCGCTAGCGGTGATATGTGGGATGAACTTGAGCTCAATGGACTTGATTTCGCGGACTCAATTCCAGTTAAAGGACCATAAGTGGGAGTGGACTACTACTACGAGAAGAGTTGATACATCGATAGCTATATGTATGTAAAGAGGGATACGGAGTAATGTACTTATATCAATGAACACTGACAAATAGTTATTCGCAGCTGCATTTAGTAAATATCGCGTATGATGGGTAAGTGCTGAGAACTAGTAACAATCACTATGTTTGACAATCGTTTTCATTGGCCGACCACTAACCGCTTCCCCGACGGTTCTTCGGAGTTTCAACGTTCGTCTCATTGGTACTGCTATCAGGACACCACTACATTTATCGTATCATTGTTCATCGTGTTTTTAACCATATGTTCAATCTATCTAAAATGGTACTATATGCCCGTAAGGTAGCAGGGTGGGGATATATAAACACGATTTGCCATCGTAGAAAGTAGTGATGAATGTTGGATACTAGCTTTTTTTTCGTAGAGAATTAGCGAATATGCGCAGATTGCAAAAATACATATCCATCAAGGACCAGGGCTGTTTTTCGTATATATATATATGTGTGTGTGTGTGTGTGTGTGTGTGTGTGTGTGTGTGTATAAATCGGTTTTCCTATGACAAGACCATTGACGTGCAATGTTCAGTGGCCATGATACGCATTCGTCCTTCTCTAGGCTTATTTCAATGCGACGTTTAGAGATTGATGTGAAGTTTTGGATCTGTAGGAGCGCCATAGGATTTCTTCTCTTGGTAATAAATGAGCATACAGTATTACACACAGCTTTTGGTACCGCTCAACCGTGTACCTTTTTACAGATCTAATCGATCAGCTATTCATCAGATACTCCCAGGTATTTGGTCATATGAAAAGGAATGCATGCTTGCTAAATTCACAGCGCAAAGTATTAAGGGCTACCATTCATTCAAAGAGCAGAGGTATCCAGTCTGTCTTCGGAGAGATCTGCAATCCCCTCCCTACTAGCATATACAATAATTCATCGATCGGTTTGTATCCACTCTCTTGAGCAATTTCATCCAAATCATGGTAATTCGTTAACTCTTTAAGCGTGATTGGTCCGTACGATGTAAGGGACATTTTGGATCATCGAGCTCATGTTCAGCATCTCACATCACAGCAGACATTTTCATCTTCCTCGTTTTGGAATATGCTCAACTGTAACCTTATTAGTAGAAAAAACATAGTTTTATCGGTCGCAGTATGTACAGTGCAAGGGACGCTTAATTATCCAATGTGAGACCCGAAAGACGTGAGTTATGCACGGTCATCCGGTATGGATCCGGAAGTACCTGGTTTTCAGCCTTCCTTATGACCAATTTGGTGGTGCTCGATGGGATGCAATAAAGCCAATACCATAAGTGACATTCGATAATACGAACAGTGTTTATATGTTGAAGAAGATGAAGAAACCAACAGTGCGTATTCAAGTCCCATTCGAATATGGCTACGGATATTACGTTGTGCCCTATGCCATAGCAGACGAGGAAAAAAGATACGGAATATTCAATGTGATGGCTGGTTGAAATGAAGGTTGTTGGGATCGAAGAAACTGAGAGATGAGAACGGGACTATGAGTACATTTTCGCATTCCATTCCCGTCTAGACGGTAAGTCTTTAGGTCGACTATCTTCGAGCATAGGGATATTACATGACACTGGATTTTGATGGGAAGATGTGGAAATATTAAAGTACAGTTATTGTTTTTAGAGCTTCACGCTGTTTATTTTCGTCCGTATACTGAACTGACAATGCTTCATTTGGTTTCGCCTCTTGATATCGTTAGAAAGGTTACGATAGTCTCACTCTTTTTTATTCCCCGTCTCGTCTCAGCGCTTCCTCCTGTTCTTCGTAGAAAATGTCAGTCCCTTATCTTACCTTCTCCATCCTTCTCCATCTTCGGTGTATTCACATTCTCGATGGATTGCTTTCCCAAAATTCGGCATGTACTAGGTGTTGTAAGATGATATATCGACGTCGGATACCCGCCATTGTTGTAATGAACAATGCGCTGTACGACGAAATCATTACGGAGCATATAACGAACCAATGTGGGACCAAATCCTATATCGGCCAAAGCCTTGTGCTAGTAAAGAAATGCGAAGTATGTCAGAATATGACTGAGCGATCGGCTTTTCCTCTCATTATAAGGCACGTATTACGCGGTTTTTTTTTTCCAAGTTTTGTCCTTTTTTTTTTGTTCAGCCCACATGGAAGCTGCAGCAGCATATAAAATAAAATTAGTGCGAGGAACTGATTGAATGTTTGGGTGATGGTACTTCTACGCGTATATGGCGAGTCGGATTAGTAGCCCGTAATTGTTGCTGCCTCTTTAGGATAACTGTTCACGAAATCCCCTGCGTATACAGCCTGGTACCCGGGACTGCCATAAGGAACGGTCAACGCGTCTGTCACATGGTTAATATGCTTCGATTACAGATCATTTTAACAGTTCATTTTACGTATTAATCACGTGGCATATATGGGATTGATTTTTTGATGCGGAGTCTGCTCACCTCTACCGAATCGTCACAGTCTGACATTCTATCGGTTTCCTTGTAGAACTACCTATTTGCATCGTTTGGACTTCTTATATGCCATGGCTAGGACCAAAGCAACCGAGATGATAGCGGTAAGTATCGGCAATCATTTCTTTTTTATGACTCAAAGCTATTGTCAACAGTGGAGACAGATGTATGAAGAAGGTCTTGCAAGAGCTGCACAATTGGAAACAGACAAAAACAAGGCCCACGCATTAATCGAACGTGAAGAAAGCAAAGAGGCATTTAAGGATGTCGATGACGGATGTACTACCTTGGAAAGTCGAGTAAGGGTGTTCGTTCATTACATCTATGATACAAAGTTTCATTCTTTCAATTGTTAATCTTATAGAGTTCAACTTATGACACACTCTCGGATGATTTTGACAAAGATGCTGATGAAGTCAGTGGCCAAGAAAATATACAGCAGTCACGGAATACACCTATGGGAAGGATTGTAACAAGCTCTAACTCGAAACCGAACATAGTGAGTGTTTCAATGGTCTATACGTATTGATAACCTTGTTACTTAGCAGTATCGAAATCTCTTTCTTGATATGGAAGCATTGGATGACGATTGTGAAGAAGAATCAGCTGACGATGAAGAACTGGATCAATTCATTGCACAAGAGATGAAGCAGATAATACAGATCTTCCAAAACATACTATAACCAGTACTACGTGTGAACGTATCGGACCGACCTATCTGTCTGATGTCATTCGGCGCTGGGATACTGAGTTTGGTGAGAGATCTATAGACGGCAATGATTCGGTATGTGCACGTAACTTTCATTGAAGTCAGCTTTCTTATGATCTATAGCTTGATAATTGCAATCAATATGGTGCGGAGGACTGCAACATGGTTCGTTTTGGTGAAGCTTGTGTAATTGGTCCGACTTCTGATGTGCTTTATTGTAGACTGGTCTTGCAGCTGGTCCATTAATATCATGCTTCGATCGACGAATCGTATATATGGAGAATGAAATGCAGGGTATACAGCCTTTTAGCGTTTGACTTTTTTAATAGCATGCTGATTTTTTTTTCTTGGTTCGTTTCTTTAGCATCTCCGAGGCCATTACATTGCAGCCAACATACTCTCATGTTCCGAATATGTTCCAATCATTCAGATGCTCGTACAAGCGGTGATTTCAATCCCTTCCGATCCATATTGCGTCTACCTGGAAGCGCAGATGTCTAAAGCCCTCAAAGACTGGCTTAAGACTGTCCCTGGCATAGTTGTCTTCAACGATAGTGTCATTTTAAATGCGGTGGACTACAGTGAGTGGCACAAGGTAATGACGTATGTGCCTAAATACCGCGAACCTGATTTACCTGTCGGTGATCGCTGGCGCACTATTGGATATGGATCGTCTATGGGCCGGCCTGTTTTTGTCATTGGTTCGTCAGAAGATACCCATCAGCCCAGGTACGACATTCTTATGGTGCCAATGCTTTCTTTGCAAAAGGGCGCATACGACACTTACCCAGTCCAGTCGTTGGAGCCTATGCTATTTGATGCCACAAAAATGGCCATCATCCATGGTGAAGAGTTGTTGTGAGAAATAGTAGAGGACACACATTTTGACTTCAGAGGTCAAGACTACGAATACGGCTTGCTGCGAGAAACCGTTCCATTTGATTGTCTGCGCCCAGTTAACTGCATCGATGACAATTTATTGCACTTGTTCATCAAGAGCAAACATCCATTGGTTGCTCGAAATAGGCATCGAACTCCGCGACCAAAGAGCTGGAATTTCTACTTGGGGGAGTCGGTTATCGTTCGCGGTTGTTCAAGCCAACATTCTTCTCAATTGTTCGAGGACGGTGGAAGTCGTACTTGCACTATAGTCGACGTTCATGACACTTATCTCGAGCTCGATGACATTAAACATTCTGGAAGGTTCATTGTGAAAGAATGGCATGCGATCGAGAAGATTTTTAAAGTAGGTCAATTTGTGGTTAAGGGTAATATTTGTGGATTTGTGGATGTTATTGAGTTAAACGCGCTTCATTTGATTGTGTTGGGTGGGGGTCAAGAGAAGGAGCAAACAGCTGAAGTGAGTACTCAGCGTTATTTTATTTTTTTCTCTTCGATTGTCGCTACCTGAAGAAAGCCAGTGGAACGATAATGGCATTTATCTGCGTTGTGGATTTTAAGTTACTAATTTATTATTTTACAGCAGATTGTCATTCATCCTAACAGCGTGCAGATATGGAATTCTAATCGATTAAACAATTCGTCATCTGCGCTTGAATCTATCCGTCCTGCATCCACATGCATTTCATATAGTTCCATTCCCTGGGTGGGAATGTGTGGGGTCGTACTTAAACAAGGTAGTCCATTTCGAGGGCTGCTGGTATTCGTCAAGGATGTCAGGGTTGAAAAAACGCATTGGAGATCTTCATGCTTGGATACAAACCACTCCGTCTATGAAGCGAAGACCTCCGCATTTCATTCGTCACACACTAAATCTCCTACAACTATTGCTGGATTAATAGTTCCTGGAATGGGTGCTACGCCGAGATATATTCCCGATTTACAAGTAATGTTGTTGGTTCAATGTGTGAGCTACTCTCCTGAAACAGGCAGGGGGTTTTCAGAAATGTGGGTTCCATATAAAGAAGTGGTAGACACACAGTAAGTGCCTTTATTTTTTTTTTGAATCCTCCGTCCTTTTACCGTTTGCTCAAATCTCCAATTTAGAACACACTTGCCTCTGGCGATGGTACTGGATTCATTAATTGAACAACGATTTCTTCCTCCCATTGATACAAGCTCAATTAGTCATCACCAAGAAGCCCGTTCCACAACTCCACTTCCTACAGCAGAAGAAGGCTCCCTGTCTCCAGCTTGGAATCCGTTTTCCAGTTTCCCTCATAACTCGACTTGCTCTACCATAGCTGATACATCTGCAGCACTTGGGGAAAACGTACCAGCTGAAGAGTCTTCCATTTATTGCCATTGGACACAAGACTTACGCATGGCAGCAATAGGTGATTTGAAAGTTCGTGTGATGGTAGGCGGGCAGGAGTGTCGAGGGTCTCTAATCCAACATGAAAATCGTATGCAATTGCGTCTATTAAGAGGTGGGATTATCGAGCCTCATAGGATACTGCCTCGACATCCCACGCCTAGAAATCAGCATGGTTCGTTGTGGGTAATTATTCGAGGTGAACATTGCGGTGTACTCGTTCGGGGTTTGCACTATTTTCGCCGCAATGATGTAACATGGTGGGATGTGCGAGTTACCGAATGGAAGAAGGAGGGCAGATGGGTGTATCTGAACATAGAACTTCAAGTACCATATACTGATCTCAATTTGGTGGTCGAGCCAACAAGTGAAAAGGTTGCGAACCAGGCAGAGGCGTATAAGATGTGGGAATTTAGCAGGGCAGATTATTTTAAAAAAGTTTGACTGTTTACTGAAATAATCGTATTCCAAAACTGTTTTTATATCCCTTTCATTGTTTGGTGTATGTACATATATACGTGGTAAATTGCATCGTCCAACGCAATACCAGGTAACAAATTTTGTCTTTGAAGCTATGGTCGGACATAAAAGTTATATTCCTCACGACATATAGAATTCTGACAATGCTACTACCAATATTTCAGCAGTCTTGCGTACTGGTATTAATCATGAGAAAACCCAGAGCTTGTTGGGAGGAACAATGCGTGCGAGATGTTTTGAAACCATGAGGATAAAGGTGTAGAATGTAAAGCATGAGATTTATCCAATGCAGACAATGGGCTTACCTTCACGTGTGCAGACCCGCCTCAAATTCGGATTTGCATCTAGTAATCGGCCCGCCGCGCGCGCCTACGATGGCCGGTAGTCTTGGTATAAAACGAAATAGTACATATAGGGCTTTGTATTGAATTGTTTCACATGGATATGCAACAGTTATGGCTAGGACTTCAGCTTCAGCACTTGAAGATGCTGACAAAAAGATTATCCGGAAAATGAGAAACTGTGGTTAGCATATGAAATATATTGAAGCCGACGGCGGGAAGTGGAAAGCAAAATGAATCCCATCATAAGAAAAACTGAAAGGTTAGCTCATCTTAAGTAGCCATTTAATAAAAAGGTGGATCAAGAGCACATAAACGGCAGAGAAGGTATGGGGTTCAGGAGCCGTAAAATGTCCTAATTTAGTTTGACATATGGAAGGAAGTTTGTATTATTAGACGTCGGTGCCTCCTTAAAAAAACGTAACGGCGTTCGTATTGCAGCAAGTTACTCTGGGAAGGCATAACGTTAGCTATATTACCATGGGAACAACTAATTGCTATGGGACCAAACCTACACCATGCTCTGTTTCTTTGGTAAAGCCCCATCATGAGTACTCCCTTACGGCCTCGGCGATGGCAAGGTGAAATATTAGAACTATGGCACTGTTTTCCATAAGGAAAACATATTGTGTACTAGCTAGCTACATGAAGCGCCTGTGTTGGACGATGCTAAGGCAGAGACAAAGTATGCGCCTATGAATATCGGGGCGAACAGGGGAAGGGTACTGTGACATGGAAGCGTCGGCCATGTAACAATAGCCTTGCCAGGGAATTGAACACACTCTAGCACATCGGAGGTTATGAAGCACTGCCGGCATGTGTCGATGCCTGGAGCAGGTAGCGAAGAAACATCGCAGCCTCTACTTCCACTAGGACATTACTCACATAACTCGTGCAATATGCGTATTGCCCATCAGAATAAGGCCCCTCTGAAGTATGTGCAGCATCGCCAGACCCACTCGGAGGCCATTCACGTGAGAGAGGTCAGGAACCACACCTGCAAAAATTGATGATGGTGGTTTCTCCTAACTTAATATTATAGCTTAGAGCCGAATATATTAAAACATTCGTCTATTCAGACACTGGCAACAAAAGCTCATCTACAGAAGAATACAGGCTAAGTCCTAGCTCCCAGCGGGTGTTTTTTGCCTCTTGCATCTGTCTATATGCTTCTAGATTTTCTTGATATAAGATCTCCTCCATACGAAAACCATTATCAACCCAGCGAAGGAGTCCTCCAGCGCAGAATTGAGTGAACAAAACCCATCGATCCCCAGAAGCCGGCAAAGTATTAGAGTGAGTGATTGTCGCAGAAGGGATGAAGACAGTAGCGGCATGCGGAAATTCAATGACCATCTTCAGCTCCCAGAGGATGAGATGAGCACCAGCCGTTGGGTCAAAATTCCCTAATGCAGTAATAGCACACCATCCAAAGGGACAATTCAGCACGTCCTTATGCTTAAAGGTCCATACGTTCCTGCCAAAGTTGAAAGCGGCACAGGGAAAGATAGATCGTGAGAATAAGGGTGCTGTTCCAAGCCGTAGATGGAGATGGTCTAGATGGTCTTTGTAGTATGCAAACAATCGAGGGCCCCACAATTGGAACAATGCTAAATTGAAAGAATCAGCGTTAAGCAACAGGTATCTGTCTATGAAACGACCTCACCGCTAGCAAAAGCAGCAATTCGCTGCACTGAAGGCTGGAGAATGAGTCGTCTAATGAAGTCCTGGTAATCATCCTGGATGTTAAGCATCGAGGGTTCAGGCTGCCCCTTGCTGTATGATAGCCCCACATTAACAGCAGTGAACAGTCCACGGCGATGAGGCTGTTTCGACTTTGCCTTGATGTTAGTAGCGCTGGATTCTGCCTCCATTTCATTGAACATTTTGTTGGCTGCTTCGAGATAAGTTGGATCACCTGGCTGGCCGGCCAAAACAGCGAATATAGTGCCGTTCATATTGATAATAGGCCGTGGTGTTCTACATAGAACTTGTTAGAAAGATTTCAAGTGCTGTAAGCAATAGCAGCATACTTTCCGTCCCAAGCCACATATTGAAAGCCTCTAGTATTCACCAGCTCCTCGACGGTGTACTTCTTCTTGGCACCATACGGAGTTTCTGCCTTCACCGCATAGCCTCCATGCGCCACCAGGAGGGTCAAGAGCTGGACAGTGCTCTCAAGAACGTGGCTTGCAGTAGCTCGCGCAAGAGCTCCTGCTACAATCTTACTGACTGTTTTGTCTGTAGGTTTCGGATATGGATCTCTGTCCCAGCGTTGCTTGGACCGCTTAAAATTTCGATGGCTAACCCGGTACGGGGTCGCATGTGGGTTGATGGGAGAAGCAATGGTTCGTGGGGACTTTGGGAGAGAAATGTCGTCAATGCCGTTAAGAATTTGAGCCTCACCATGCACAGAGGCCATGCCGTTAGCTTCCACAGTCAAACTTGCAGAAGTATAGGCTTCATCGAGGTCATCCACGTCCTCACATATGTTTTCATTCTCGAAGGCAGTTGACATTTTGAGGAGGTCCTGAAGAATGAGAGTAGGTGGTGTTGGTAGAGCCTTCAAGACACTGGAATAATAACGGGCGCGAGTCTATCAAATGTTAGTATATATAACTGTATCATACATGTAGGGCTTACTTTGAGGGTCCACAGCATTGTATGACTAGGAAAATGCTTTGAGAACGCGAAGATTCATAGGAAGAACACGAGGAAATAGTACCAGCTGTGTTGAGTGTGGCAGAATC
Organism: Desarmillaria tabescens; assembly: GCF_030435595.1. Lineage (NCBI taxonomy): Eukaryota > Fungi > Basidiomycota > Agaricomycetes > Agaricales > Physalacriaceae > Desarmillaria > Desarmillaria tabescens. Next base: position 176,339 of record NW_026848381.1, on the reverse strand, counting down.
TGAGGAGAAGCTCCTCAGTATGCTGGATCCTGGGCAGAATCTGACCATACTGTGGCTTTTCTGCTCGGAGTCTGCCTCATTGAGCAGGCTGAAACCAACTCTGAGGATTTGAGCGCACCTTGTCACCGATACAATCAGTGGTGGTAGGAAGAAACAGAAGCAGTCAACAAACACCATGTCATGAATAAGTCATATGACATGCTTCTAAGAAACACAGCCACATCAATTTGATTTCAATTTGCTGAAATTTAAAGATCTTAATTAATACAGGACCAGTGCTCTGTTCAACATGGTATATTTTCGCGACTTTACAGATTATACTAATGCTTTATTGGGCCCAAAATCTGACAACCAGGTATGAATCAAAAAATAAACATTCACAAGGTTGATTGTAAATACGACACAAAAAATCTAAAGGTATTATAAAACACATGGCTCGAATATCGAAATGGCGGGAACGTATGGCGTTTAGCAATTCAACGGTTAGATAGGGAGTAGTTACCTCTCGGCCGGTATGGGACCTTGCAGGCTGAAACGACTCGCAGGCTTAGTCCTAATCACATATACTCAAAAATTTAATTTAGAATAAAGTAGCTAAAAACTTCTGTAGGCCTCGAAGGGCAATAAGCGAACAGTCGTCTCGGGTTCCTGTAGCTTTAACCATCGTACACGCATGTGGTATGCCTCCAGTAGTTTGCCAGCGTAAGCGAAGTGTGAACTGGGGGGAGGTAATCCAACCAACACTTCCGAAGTGATAAAAGCCACTACAAATTTACCATGGAAACGTGTGCCATGGTTTTCGGAGCAGGGACTGAACCCCTCCAGCAAGGTGTCAGTGAAAAAATTCCACCAGATTTGCCAACTATCGCAATCCGACCACCACCCTGTATCCGCATCCTGGACCTCAAGGGTGCAACGCCGCTCGTCAATACTCTCTAAGGCCTTATCGTCATATATGACCAACTCGAATGACGACTTTTCAGACTCGCTCCACGTTCGGATAACTTGTAAGGCCCAGAGAAAGGATCTAGAACCCAAATCCATCTCTAGATGTAAGTCATCCAGATGAATAAAGTCTACAAGAGACACGACGGCATCATGGTCGTCATCGGTAGCTGCAATCCACGTAATTCAGAATTTGCCCAAATCCGTTGATGCATGCTTACCACCAATTGTGAGATCATGTACACACAAACTCCACACATTCCAAACATCGGGGTTGATATCCACTGAATCCCCAAAACCCAGTTGTAATGTCAACACTTTGGTTGCATCCAATCTCCGTGGCCAAGCTGTATTCACATCAGATGCTGCTAGGATCTCTTCTAACGGACCTGTGATTCCATCGATAATGTGGTCAATGTTGGCATAACGGGGTCCATCATCATATACTGCGAGCTCGGATAGGACACATGAGTACTTTGGGACAGGAGGGAAAGGCGACGCAAGAACATCATGGTCCACTCTCCATGTTTTTCCGTCCCAAGAATTCCTGTTGTTAGTTGTATCAGCCTATGGGCGATGTCAGTGATAAGTTGTGTTGGCATAAAACAGGCACTGGCAATGAAGGGAGTGGTTACTCTATCCAAAATCAGACACGAAAGACGGCTGTAGTCATCACATAGCCTGTATAGACCCGGACATACACAGATATTGGTGTCTCGAACAAGGAGCTTCTGGACTGTATTCGGGAGACAGTAAAGCCAAGGCCAACGACCAGAGCTGATAATTTTCACGTCGGTAACACAATTAAGAATGTGAAGGAACCAACAGTGGCTGTCAATCGTCCACTTATACAGGGTAATGGATGTTATCGTGTCTTCGACACCGAGGGAGCGGATGGAGGAACACAGCCAGTATTCAACTCGGCGGCAAGCTCGCGCATCGTTCTGTCTATTTTTGAAGACCAGGGAACCAAAAAAGGCACACTTGGTTAATACTTCTTGGTTCCAGGCCTTGCAGACAGAACAGAGGTTTTTGAGTTCACCATGAGTGGCCGCACAAGCGGAAATGAACAAAAATTGGATTTCCAAGGGGAAACGCATCTCGGGCGATGAAACAGTGTCGGGCTTTGCAGCCAAAAGCAATGAGACATTCGCCAATCGCAGAGAGTTACATGACTTCCCTATTTGTAACTGAGTTATGGATCCGGACACAACGACAACAACGCACACATGTCCCAGTATGCCTCATCCTTATGAAGGGCTTGTAATTGAGCTTGGTAGAATAGATCTTGTCCTGCTCGGATTTCTGCCATTCGCAGCCTTCGACTGGCTACTACCTCAAGTTCCAGCAAACCGTAGATGCACGGATGCGAGTACCATTCATCGTAATCATTGACATCCCGGTTATAAGATTCCTTACTACTGACATCGATGGAAGTCAGGTCAAAATCTGCTGCAAAAATCCCCCGTACACGTTCTTTGGCTCTCCTATTATGTTCAATACTAAGAAGGGGCATCTGTGACCTAAACTGACACTAGCACTCTTGTGTGGGGTATTTTGTAACTTACATACCTTGTGAATAAGCGAACACTAACCTTACTTCTCGCAAACAACGCGGTGGAGGAGAGGGCGAACCTGTTTTGGCGGCTAGCATTTTAAACACATGACATAACCCGATCTAACAAACACCCCAATTGGAACACCCCACAGGTAAAAATGGGGATAAAGTTTAAGGGTGGAGGGATGTAATGTATGTAAATCGCAGGGAGAGGAGAAACATTCGATATATTTGGAGTTCGGGACAAATCACTAACGAAGCCCATTTTATCCAGCGCAAATAAATGAGCTCTATGCCAGTCGAAGGATGATATAATTAATTGTGAAAGACGTACACTTTCACCATGCATGTCCATTGGCATTTCGGCATTACTTTGAATTAAATATGAATTGTGATGCCATTGACTTCGGAATGAAGATGAATGGCTGTTTAATCCACCGTATCAGTTTTATTTGATCTGTGAGTTTCTTGTACATTATCGGTGTCAGCGCGGGGATTAAAATGGAAATACGTGTGATACCATTGTGCCTGATTTCACATTCGAACCTAAAGATTACACCCAGCATATAGAAAACAACAAGACTTCTGATTTGCTCCTTGAAAATTTCTCCGCCGTTAGAACCTCATCAGGTTCGCATTCAGGAGAGGCATGTTCGATGACAAGGTGTTCCTTATAGGCCGCATTGTTATCTTAATCTATTGTTACTAATATATCATCAGCAGTGACAGGTGTGAGATAGGCAGGGAGGGGTATACATGTGATACTACTGTGCCTGATTCTACGTTCGATTCTAAAGGCCGTGATCGGTATATAGAAAGCAGTGAAACTTCTGATTTGTTTTTCAATTGAATGGTTTTCCATGGTTAGAAATTTGTCAGATTCGAATTCAGGAGCGGTGAACTCGATAGTAGGGAGTTCTTTGTGCATTGCATTGTTATACTGATCGGGTACTAAGAATTCATCATCAGCAGTGATTGATGTGAGATAGGTGGGACGTTTTAACGTCTGTATCGTTCGTGGTTCTTGATCTCCACATAGTCAAGGCATACAGGAGCATATATGTCCGCTCAGTAGCTTTTGTATACTTTACTCCTTTTTTGGTGATGAAGTTTACTTTACCATGGTTTAACTGGGTACCACACAGCACTTCATTCCTGGTCAGTTTAGATCTACTCAATGTTGTATTTGCTGGGTATCCCCGGATATAGTATTGTTTTTGATACGTATATGGACTGCGTCAATTCCCTCGAGCGTCTTCGTACATATTTCAATGTGGTTACTCAGCATAATATAAACTTTCTTCGTAGGTCTAGAGTGCATTAAATCACGCTGAGTATATCAACAGCGCTACCAGTATTTTACTTCAGCTTTTCCGTTTTATCGGCATGGATGAGACATCAGCATTAGATCAAAATGGGCTGGCCTACAGTAAATACCAGCTGTCTAATTTCCTGTAAGCGTCTAAGGCTCTCATGCTAGTAAGTCGGTATTAAACAGGGTCGCATTTTGTTCATGGTTCAAGCAGTAAGAGTAGAACGAAAGCATGCCGACGGAATAGTAGTCTCGAGGGCTGCCATAAAAACCACAGGAACCAGTCGCTGGACTCTGGCACAATGCTTATCGAGCAGCTAGGAGTCCAAGCACGGAAGTCAAGAGGGGTGACAATGACTTGGTTGTAGTGTCTATGGCCTTGCTTTCATCAAGTCCGAATGATCCCCTCTGCTGTACGCACTGCCAATCTTCTTTAACTTAGGCCGCATTTGTGTGGTCGGGAGCCACAAATGGCTGCGGCACCTATTTTGCTTCCAGATGTCGTTCTGACGGTTTGAGCATCATCCATTGAAATAAGGTTTACTTGAAAAGTCTATGACCTTATCAGAGAAGCTCAGGGGCCATGCGAAGGAGAGGATCAAGCAAATGGCACCCCGCAAGTATTGATGATGGTTTAATGGAAAACCAACTTTCATACGACTGGTATCACCTCTCAAGAATACGCATATTGTATGCCTTATGTGGGGCTGTGATATTGTGGGTTTATTCGTGCTGTTTCCTCGTGTGTGTTCTATAATACAAAAGAAAAAAAAGGATAGCGGAGTAAACTAGCAGGCGATGGATCGAGTGCGAGCTGCTTTTTTTTTTCGTCGTCATGGCTTGTCTCATATAACTGATCGTATGACCATGTCTGGTTGTTAGATGTTGATTTTGCATGGACTTAATTTTATTCTACGTTGCATTCGTTCAATACAGTGATTGGGAATGACTGTATTGTCTGCCTTTACCATCACTCTTCTTATAGGATGCGAATGCCAGTATGAATAAGAAGAGTGTAATATTACATTTCTTCACTTGTGGATGAGATGATCGAAGAGTTGAAAAGATTTATGGAGGCAAAGAGATCCATGTAATTATAATTATGTAAAAATCACTTGAGTTTGTTTTTAGACCACCATCGAGGCTACCGACCGATCGGGTGCTGATACCATTGCAAAGTATACTATAAAAAGAAAAGGAAATATAATGACATCATAGACATCATAATTCATGAATGCGGATTATGTCGAATGGGTAGGAATATGCCTTTTTCTTAAGATCCATATTCCTCTTCCACGCACCATTTTCGTAAAAGTTGATGTCAAGAACTACGCAGGTTATCATACTCAATAGAATGTCATTTCTTTTAATATAGTACGCATAATCAAGCGATTGGGTATAAGGGTTCACATTGTGTGATAAGATCAGAAGGTTCTTAACTTATTTTGCCTGCATTTGTTCCTTGTTTCGTGTGTTGACTTTCTTATCACTTTTAGTGTTCATTCAATACGCCTGTATGGCATAAGATTGATCAGTGTTCTAATTAGATGTAGTCAGATACGGCCGTATGAAGCGGTAGCTGAAATGAAAGCATTGTCCTCCATTCTCATTGTTGTATATTATTGGCGATTTGTCAGGTGATTTGCATAGTAAAACCGATCACAACGCTTCACTGCTAAATTATAGTGCTTATAATTTCTTTTACTACCCACTGGCTTATTGACGACCTTCTTATCCTATGGCCTCTTACTCTTTTTCGAATGAAAGCCTTTGGAACGATCAGGTAACTCGTTGCATATTCTACGGCAAATTATAATTCTGACTCTAGCAAAATTGGGTTAGAACATCAGAACTTCATTCAAAGTTCTGTTTTATCCATGCGATTCTTCCAGACCAACCATTGTGAATGCGGGATTACTACCAGGAATGCATGGATTTCGCACACTTGACGATTTAGCTTTAATTCAGCAAAGCACTCTGTCCGAAGTTCAACATATGAAGACGTGTTATAATCTGGGGAACGGCCGACGAACTATTGCTAACAACGATGGCTCCAATATCGCATACACCATATATTTCCGAGAATCCGAGGCAGACAACTTTCCGAGGAATCTGCTAATTGGCCGCCTGATTCCTGACGTAGAATGGCGAGGTCTCGTGGTGATAGTGAAGCATGACTATAGCAGCGAGCTTCCTATAAATTTCAAGGAGACCGACATATATGAGGCCAACGCTTTGTTATACCTGCGAGTGTTTATACTGCTTCGTCTTGATAATTTGTTGATCCCTCATCAGCTTTATCCGTGCTATCCGTTGCGATACCGAAATCATATTCTCTACTATCAACTGTCGTACAGAAACGGGTTCTTACCACGTTGGTATTGAAATGCCTAATTTGACTAGAAGGACTAGTTATGATCTTGATCGATCTAAGATCTATCGTTTATCTCCTGAACTGTGGCAGCGGATAATCGATAACTTAGAGACAGCATCTTTGTTGATGTTGAGGTGCATTTCGAGCTGCATCAGGTACATGGTGCATCGGTCGTTATATGGACACCTGCGAACATTGTTGCAGCTGTTTATACCTCACCAGCATCTTATTTCCTTTATGCAACATGTCAACGTGATGGAATCCGTTTTGGCAGGTATATTCGTAACTGCGATATTGATTTGGGAACGAGATTGGAACCCGACGTGCTTAGATTTGTTAGTGCCCTCCATATACATGTAGGTTAATTATATCAGTCTATCTGCACAACGTTTGACTCGATCTTAGGCCTTTCTGGATTGATTTCTTTTCGAGTCGCAACTTTAGACATTTGGGTAATCCAGTTATGGAGTTGGATAGATTCATAGGAGAAAATGATACGACCTATCAATGGGCCTTTGGCAAAAAATATGTGAGTAAATAATATGCCCTACCCCCTTCTTTTTTTTTCAATGAAGGGGAAAGGGATTGGTTATCATTTAAACTCAACTTCATATAGAATCCAATCTCTGTCGTTCCATCAAATGAAGAAAGTGCATTAGGACCATTGTTTCATGCCAGATCAACAATAACCATGAACTTCATGACCATGTCGACAGTGTATTCATTGTATCCGGCATATACACTTCGGCAAGAGGCGCTGGTTACTGGTTTCACCCCAGTTATCAACAAGACTGTATCGACCCACCTTCGGTCATATGGATTTTCTACCTATGTAGACGGTATCGGGCCCGATTCACGTTGCGATTTGGGATGTCCACGTCGAATGAGAAACTTACGTGGGCTCAGAGGCGTAATGGTTATTGATTTCCTAGAAAGAGACGAGGACATATCTAATTGACCGGTCAAGTCTATTGATGAAACTAAATTTACATATTGCTGGTGTCGAGGCAAGAGATGCTTGAATTGTATATGGTACAGTCGTTGATACCATATTGATGATATCTCTTGTATTTATTCCGAACCCCTGCCACAAAGTCATACCTATCTAGTATTGTTACTTGTTCATGCCGACCCTCTTGCATTCACCGAATTTCGAGCATTGATGTATTGATATGAAGTAAACCGTTCCTACATATGGTTTTGGATGGCTTTGAACCAGAAGGTTGATGTGCGTATCGATAACTGTCTTGAGCTATGTTTGAAGTAGCATTGTTACAGTCGAATATGACATGATGGGGTAAGATTGAGGGATTCCGATCACAACTTGCTATTTACATAGTTCAGTATAATTTTGGCATAAATTGACCATGCTCGTAGTCATAACTGTTGTGATTACAACCTATTATAATGCTTTATTCGTATTGGAATTAGCTTGATGGTTAGCAAGAATAGCAAAAACATTTCAATAATACTAACTTATTGTTTGTTAGGTTGAACAAATTTCGCTCATACATCACGTATGCCTATGTAACTTCAAAATTGATTACCATCTGCATATGGTGTTAGTTCCCAATGCTTATAGTTCAAATAAACCCCCCATCCTTACTAACTGAAAGAGAGCATGAGAAGCCGGATTATTATTAGCTCAAGCTTTGGATCATTAGTAGCGGTCAGAGTCGCTGATTTTTGAAGTCGATTAAATCACAAAATCAGGCATAAAATCGGAGTAAAAATCGATCCGAAAAGCGCGACTCTGACTGCTACTATTATTAGGTCAATCTCAACTATGAAACGCATGATAGATCCGTTAAATATATTTCGCTGAACATGTATCATATATCCAAAATACTTAAAGGACAATCATGCATAATGTAAATAAAAACCGGTCACAGTGGGTAAAAGGTTAGTACCTCATCGTCAGCATGATAGCCATGCTTGTCAGTGATTGACGTAAATCAGAACTAGGTGAATTACGAAAAGAGTAATGGACTACTATAGTAACGATCCAACTTTATGCTCTGTCGCATTGATCAAGTTTCCATCACAAGTAATGTCTTCAGCGATAGAGAGGTGAAGAAAACATAACTTTCAATGAGGTAAATAAGTAGATTGGCGCTAGGCTGTTTCAACCATAGGTAAAGATCGTAAGTTTCATGCCCACATATATAGAGGCAAACAAGAGGATAGCATTTCAGTTTCACGGTCATGCGTGCATATCTCCGTACCTAGTCAATATGATTGTATTATATAGGGAATAAGGGGCAACAGTGTGTGTCGATGCTTAGAGCAAAGCAGCAGAGTAGCGAACCTGTTATTATTTTTCTGCTTAGGGGTTTTTCACATCGATACATTTTCACGCCGTCCATTAGATCGAGGTCTCTCTGAAGTATATTCAACATTACCCGGATACATAAATATGCCTCTCACGCTATAAGCTTAGGAAAACCATACCCATGAGTATTGACGATGTAAGAACTAATAATAGTTGTAGCCTCTGTCTGATTGCAAATTCAACTACACCTATTCAAGCTCTGTATCGTAGTCACTATTCAAATAAAACTTAGAGGGTACTTCTTTTAATTTATTTATGCAATACAGCCCCAAAAGTGTCACCTCCGATATGAACATTCCTATGCCTGAACGTATGGGCGCGTGTATTACTGCCTTTGAGTCTGTAATTTTGAGAGAATGGCCATTGTCATTGAGGCGAAAGATACAAATAGTATGTAACGTTGTTATCGTACCCATAATAGTTATAAGAAAGCAAAGTGCAGCATTCAGACGAAATATCTGATGTTACAAAGCTGAAACAGACAGCAATGATACACGAGGTGGGAGACCACATTTTTGTGTGACAGAGAAATGCATTGAGAGCGCCATATTAAGAAGCGGGTAAAGGTTAAACAAGTTTTGAGGAACATAATCCAAAGCTGCTATAGATCCAACATAGTTAAAAAGATACAATATCGACATATCGAAAAGATGTAATACAAAGTGCATAAGTTGATCAATCATAATGTGGTATTACTGATCTCCATCTCGACTGGAATTTGCTTCTACAGTCATCTGGTCCAAAGAATCATTCGAACCATCCATAATTTCTTCATTCCTGTCCTCAGCAAGTTCGATTTCCTGTAAGTATTTTCTCCCATGCTTCACAGATAGGCGAGGCATAATATTTGCTAACACTCTACCTGCTGCGCTTTCCTATTGAAAACAATTAGCATATTTTCCATTCTATGTAAGACGATACGTACTTCAGTAAAAGTACCATCCAGTAGTGTAATAGATCGTAACATGGCTGTAATTTTTACTCTCCCTTTGGACAATGGGAATGCGACGAATCCAAACGTGACCTCAACAATATCGCCGACCTGAATCTTACTTGGTTTGATGTCGACATATCTGAATTAGTCGTAGTTAGTTAGAGTTCACATAACCATGACAACTGAATAATTACTTTAAGGAGCCATCCGAATCACTCGTATTTTCGTAATAATACACCGCATTTTCTTTAGCGTGGCAGTATTTCTGTCCTCCCATCTTGCTTAATAGTCCAAATGGATCGATGTTTTGGTCAAATTCTATCTCGTCTCTTTGTAAAACTTGGTCGCGCCTAGAAAAATATCGGTTCGACAGATGGATCGTAGGATAAGACTGATAGGTAGATGTGAACTTGACGTTATTCAGACGGGCATAACCAATATCCTGTGAGAACATTGCGACAATACATGCCATGGCTTTGATCGACTGCTTGAAAGTATTGGTGCCAAAGCCTGTGACTGCATCCGATTGTCTCAAATACGGCGCTTGATGTTCTCTATGAATGGTGTGAGATATACGAATGTACGATAAATCATATACTTGCTTGACTCTTTTCTTGAATGGCAGCAAATCCGTCAAGCAAACTATGCCTTGCATAACGAATTCACATTCAGCATCATCATCGTTGTGGAACAGACACCATTCTTGGGGTCTGTCAAGCTCATTCACATGAATATCTAGTGCGTCCTGGAGGTCATTCTATTCAACACGTTAGTGGACTGATGTGCTCATTTTTTAAGACATACTGTCACAATGTCGTGCATGAAGATTCTATCATTGTGGGCTTGTCTTTGTTGGACGGTATTTTCGAGGGCACGACCTTTACATATGTTAACTGTCCGAAGGTCTAATAAATGATAGATTATACATACTAGCTGCTGACATGTCGTAGAACCTGTCCATGCTGGATTTCGAGTGATTCGATAGGAAGAAAGCGAATGTTCGTTGGGATAGCGGTTTATGAGGCTGTGAAAAGTAGGTAAAAGCTGACCTTATAGCCATGTCATGATTTCCTCAATTGGCAAATTGCTTCAGAGTATACGAATTAACTAAAGTGGACAGACATGGACAATAGCTTTGGTATGTACAATGGGTAGTAACCAGAGACGGAAAAATAACATATGAGTAAAGATATAAGATAAAGAAAAAACTAAAAGCAAAACCAATTAAAAAATCAGATACGGACCGGAGGTAGTAATCTCCTTAATTCTGACTGAGACAAATGTTCACATATACATACGGAAGGAAAGAAGGGAGTTTGTTTTAGTAGTCGGGGATATGAACTGATCACTAACAATGTAGGGGTCCGAGTCAGAATACTAGTTCTTTGAACAATCGTATGGTAATTCAGATGTTTCGAAGGTGGCGGCCAGAAAGGGCTTACAAGCATCCTTGAAAGAACACGCATTCAATCCGGCAGTCCCCTTCAAGAGTCTAGGTTAGACTGAATAGCTTTCTGAAAATGTTTAGTGGTGTCCAGAACCGATCTAGATATGTGAACAATGCGGCTGATCGGTGTCATCAATCTGGTGCATTGAGTCCCTGCTGTTAATCAGACATTAATGTGATCAACCGATCATATTTTATCCTGTAATGTATTATAAATAGGTACGGATAACATTGTATTGCATCATCTGCTGATTGATTCGACAAGCATGTTTTCCGAATTTCCCGCTTTAAATCATTTAAGAAGAGTATCATTGTTCCTTTGTCCCTTTATCAAGTAACCAGGTTGTATACTCAATATATTTCTTCTGTCCTGAAAATGTCCATACTTCTTTTGGAGAATAAAAGAGGATTTGAATCAAATCATATATAGTATATAAGAATCGCTATAGATATCATAAATACGAGCACACGGAAGTATGGTGGCGGGATTCTATATAGATATAGCATACGATATGTACGTTATGCAATAGCATTTTCACTGAACTAGTTGATATCACTCTCAACCACATCGATTGCATATATCACAGCGATATGTGTATTAGAATCATGCATGAATTGAATTTATCCAACGGTAGGCTTGCACTTGTTGATTTTTTTCATTGTTTATTTCCTGATCATTTCGGTGTTGATTTGTGGCTGTTTGCATACAGCTTGACAGTAGCACATGTTTCGTGCGAAAGAAGAGAGTAATTTGGACTTGGTCATAAACCATATTTATGGACTTGAAGATGTATTTATGGCTTGTTTATGACTATTTAGGCGATCTTAGAGGCCTTTTTGTATGATGGAGGTTCCCCAAACACAGTTTATGATGAGTCCGAGCCTTCATTGTATCATCCACGAAAATGCCCCTGGCTGTCCAGCTGTATGCAAACAGCTGTAAATTGCCCCTTCTACATCTTTTCTATCTCCATTGGTAGACTCATATTCACTACATGCCCCTTTTCCATTTTCTGTGAAGGATCGTAGATACTGCCACTGCAGTAACGCCGTTATTAAAAATGCTTTTCGAATGTATGTATTGTACCTTGGGCTAGACCTAGAATAATATTTATGACCCTCGTAAATACGGCTTTAATTTTGGCATGTGATTACATGTACTCGGCCTATAACGTAGAACAATGCTGCTTGAAGTCATCAACACGTGCTTTGCTCGTATTGTTGAAGATAAACTGAGGAAATTTTACATGATAGGTTATGACTCAGCATATTTGATCGTTTGCTTAAAAGAGAGACTAGCACTAATCGTGCGATTAACTATCCAACGATTGAACAAACTTTGGCCATCATCATCACTGATATATTTCACTGTGCTCTATTATGCCTCCCAAGTAATTGTCTACACATTTCATTATTACCTTCATTGATATTAACGACCAGACCTCGAAAAACCAAAAAACTGAAAACACCTGCAACGGTGATTGACTCAGAGTACGTTGATCTTATTACGTTCGATCTTTGACCGATCTTAACTACGCCATTACTCAGATCCGAACTGATGGACCTACCTGAACACGTTGACTCTGCAACTCCTCAAAAACGGTGAGGAATAAATGCTGATTACTTTGCATAGAGTTTGTTCTTTTTTTTTTACTTTGTCTGATAGAGCTGTTCGACCCTCGACTGGAAGCGACACAGGTACTGCTATGGATAGGCCTTCTCCAAAGAAGAAAATTTGACAAATAACTGCTGGAACCGAGGATGAAACTACGATGTAAGCTTTTCGAAAAGTGTATATAAACATATACTTATTCATTGACATATCCTAAGACGTGTCAATAATACATCGATTGATTCAACACCCGATAAAAACGTTGTTGACTGTTCGCATGAGTGAATACTCATTCTTTATTATATTTCCGAATTTACAATGCTCCAGGTCTGTTAGAGACAAAGGGATCACAAGACCAATGGATGATCTAGGGGAACAACTTGTGTATGTTACAAATAATATCATATAAACTTACGTTGTAAAATTCAAAGTCAACTATACAGATCGTCCTCTGTCGAACATATGGTTACAGAAGGGACTCATGTTGACATTACAACCGACATAAACGGCACGACTATGACCAAAGATATGAATAATCAGTAAGTTATCGCTTGTTTGATCAAGGATAACTCTTAAATATGCCTGACATACAAGGAACGTATCTCCCACTGTTGATGGGGGTAAAATAGCAAGCAATGTCCACCTCAATGCTATTATTGATATATTGTATGTATTTTAGCTGCCAGTACATTAACATGACATCGAACTTGTAGCAGATCGGGAGATGAGATTGTCGGTAATATGGATAAGAAGGTGGCATCCAAGTTGGCATCTGTCGAAAGGTACGTGCAGAACTATTTCTGAAGTGCTTTAATGTTTATTATGATACAGACCATCTGATAAAAAGGACTCTTGTAATGACAACAACGTTAAGGTTATTTATAAGTAGGTGCATTTGTTGCTACTGTGTGCACTGACTGATTGATGGAATTTTGTAGGCCCGGGACCAAATTCTCTAACAAGAAAATTTTGAAAACAAATTTGTATGAAGATAACGGCGATCCAAATGAGTATGTACACTGAGCTGGTATAATATGGATATTGTCTTGAACGATATATGTAGCTTTGATAATGACTCAGTCAAAACCAAGAATGATAAACTGGCTACTCCGTCTGGGTACTGTCTCTTGTTCGTATACGCTGATGTGCTCGGTAACGGCGAGTGACAAAAGGCTAGCGAATGGATATGAACACCACAACACCAAAACCCTCTACTACTCTACACTAATCACCAATATTATTGAGTTCGGGTGTTTCGAGTACGATAGAAGCACTCTGCAGACTTCAACAAATCAGGGAAAGGTTGTTTAAAGACGTATATTTGGTACTAGTGAGCTACACAAGATGTAATACTCGTGCTAGCGAGGTTTTAAGACACGATTGGATGAATAGTGACTTGGGTTGAGCAACTGCGCTCGGTCTAACTCTGATACTTCGAAACTAGTGGCACTCTGGGCCAAATACTGGGTCTCACAAGCGGTCTACACTTGACTAGCGGCACCCTAGGCTCGACTAGTGGCACTCTTGGCCTAAGAACAAATACTTTAACTCCGAGAAAATACTTTAACTAACTTCGAAACACTCTGAGTCACTCCAAGACGGAATAGTAACTTTAAGACACTTCAATTTGTTCAATACTATAGGTGACTAAGCGACTAGTAGACACTTCGTCGAGGTTAAGCACAAAAGCCTTTAATTGGGGCACTAGAATATGGACTAGTAGGTCACAATCGCAGGGATGGCTTGCCTGCCCACGAGGCTGCCCCTTCTACTACTTATATACTACAGAGACAGGTACAGAATAAATATAAATAGATTCTTTAGGGGTAATATTGGTAAGGATATCTTGGCTAGTCACGAATTATGGTGAATAATCACGCAATAGTCGGCCTAGCCTGTTCTTTCTGTCGGATAGCAGGTCGAGGGACTCCGCTATTGGGTCGTTTCCGCACCCTTTGCCCAGTGGTGACACGGCTATACGAATAGTCGGGTAACCATGCCTGTAGCAACTGCTCGATCGTGATCAGGGTGCAGCCCGGCTATACTAGTGCCGATCGTATGAGATCTGTATCACACTAGCCGGATCTGGGCTAAGGGTTATGCCTTTACTGGTTCATTTCTAAGTCCTTTCAGAAGTGCTCGCGTGACTAGTCATCCTGACTTAGGCATTCATGCCAGGATCGGTCCACTAGCGACTGAATAGTCGAGATCTGTGTGGGTTCTTACTTCTTGTTTGGGCGCTAGCAGCTGTATTCTTTACTAGTGACCGTATTTTACTAAGTCATACTAGCTTTGGAGGTGCTAGTCCGGTCAGCTGGTAGGGCTGACCCACTGGTGGTATCATTCCTAAGTCCTGACCCGACTAGTAGCATGCTAACTTGACTATCAGTCCGAAGTCTCAACTATAGCCCTTGATATACGACTAGTATAGGATAGACCTGCAACCGTATTGTTATAAAATCGCAAAATCTAGGTGTGAACGCGTAGATGGCATATCAACGCCATGTGCAGTGCCTACTAAATAAAATTTGTTGTAGATCTGACAATGATTCATCTCCTCCTTCAAAGTGAAAGGTTGCTCGATGAAAAGAGTATGCAGAGTAAGCATTATGGCTCAGAACAGCTATTATCGATGAGTTGACAATCGGTTAGAATGGATGAACAGGCAATCAAGTCTCGACGGAAGAGAATAAAATGATATGACGGATCAGAGTAAGGAATATCAAATGTATACAACCGCCTGCAAATTCTCATTTTGTACACTGTTTATAGGAATGACAGTGAATCTGTATCGCGGAAGAAAAGATACAAGCTGAAGGAGAAGCTAGTAAGTTTACTTACACCCGTTTATGATGCGCTTATCACATCAATAAAGCAGAACGCGCTGGAATATACTGAGTAAGTGGATGATTGATTGATCATAATCATGATTTACATCTCGGATAGATCCGAAGTCGAGATTAGGTACACCGAATCTCGCAACAAGGGCAAATCTAAAAAGTTGGTGCCTAGGTACGTATAGTAGGCACGCATCTTGTCTGCAATGATAATAACGGGTTATTGCAGCGACAATAGTTCAGGAAGTGAAAGTGTACCGCCTGTGAAACGCAATAAAGGAAAAGCCAGAAAGAACACTGCAAAGAGGAAGTACATATTGCTATATATATGTATGTGTGTGTTCAGTGTCATCTTAACATCCGCTTCCCCTTGTAGTGTTTCAGAGGAAGATAATAGTTTGGATGGATTCATCGTGGATGACAAAGTGACAGAAAGTTCTTCTAGGTGAGCATGTGATAGAAATCATCTAGAGAAGAAAAAAATAAAATAAGCGTATTCTTCAGTTTTGAAGACTCTGATGAAATCAACGAAGATGAATCAGATGCCAACTCCGATGGTTATGTGACTGTCCAGAGTGAAGTTTCTTTCAATGGTATTATGGGACATGCGTATGACAATATTCCTATTGTCTAGTATGTTTATGGTATTCATGTGATACGCTATACTCATTATCATTCAGCTATCGCTTCATCGAACCCATAGGCAATAAGAACTACTACTATCACATCCAAGGGGCACTAACAGAATATTCGCAAGTTCTACCATGAGAGACTTGGAAGTATGTATCAAATCATTAACACATAGTATGTAGCTCACAACTCTGAAGGATCTTCAAGCGAAATTTGGGATTCGTTCAACATTATCCTTTCGTCAATCCAGGACGTGCTGATTGGAGGAAATACAAGAGAGGTCTGTGGTCTAATGGAGCCCAGGTCTGCATGCTATCAACTGGAATTATTGGTCACTGTAATTTGGTCATACCACATGACGATCAAGGTCATCTAGTAAAACAGGTGGGATTCGATGTCATAGGAGGCAAATTCGAGCTCTCCTCGGGATTTATTGGTGGAGTGTTGAATTTGGGCAGAACCTTTGCTACGCGTCTGATCAACTTTAACAGATGTATGGATGTTCCCTCGCATGTCATTTATACCACGAGGAAGAACTCGTATAACGGCAATTCACCCCAGAAGAGACGTAACCCATATGGAGCATCAGCCGCCTCGTGACATGGAGGTACCTCAACATCCAGAGCATCCGGAAGCGCTGTAAAATATATGGTCCCTAAAGAGGCTTTACTATTCAGTGATACTGGTAACATCATTTGATATTGCCATGAAGCAGCACTTACCATATATGATCATAGTGCCAATTTACGATGTTACTAAAGAAGATGGCTTCCTCTTGGACGCATATCATCTCGATCGATTGACCAGCTATCCTTTGTATAAAGGAGGTCGACGAGATCTTCCCAGCGGTTGCGTAGCTGCAGTGGGTTATACTGCATCAACATTCAAAGGCGGAACAGGGGGAACTGAAGATGTAGTCCTTCTTAACGTCCTCTTTGTGATCTTTCTCGCTAAAGGAATCACCGAAGAGGAGCAGCAAGAAGAATGATCACCTGAAAAGAGTGAGTACTTCAATTATGACTGAACCTTATCACTTTGCTGTTGATCTGATGTTTTTTTGGGTGTCTGTTTATTCTTCAGTTAGGCATTACACCAATTCTACAAGCAAATACAGATCAGACAGCAAGTATAACAGCAAGATTAAGAGTAAATCCAAGCGCAATTAGTTCCCAGCTCAGTTGGATCGATATTATTTCCACCCTATCTCTCCTCCCTTCTTTTATTTTTTGTGTGTTGGTATTCCATCTTCATTTGTGACGCTTCTTACAGATTCATTGATTGATTGTGTGATTAACTTTGTCACCCCCCCTTTTTTTTTTCTTAGTTTTATCCATACAACAGATTATGCCCGTCTTCCCCACCTTTCAACAGGTATTTCTTTCTTATTGACTACACTCGATAAGTGATGGCTTCAACATGTCATCTGCTTAGGTTTTATTGATAGCTGCATATGTCATGTATTCAGTACATACCGGTTCACATCTTTGATCTGTTCTTAATACATTGACTGAACAAAAAATGATACCTGATTTTCTTGCTCAATATTTCAGAGATAATACAGGAATGAGAAGCGATATCATGTACATAATAAATTTCGGTTAATATAAGGACAATATCGCACAGTTCGAAATAATTAAGAACTGGAAAGCCTTACATGGCCAAGGACTCAATATACAGTAGAGAGCATATAAGCGTATAAGTGATAGGGTTAGGAGAAGAGATGTGTGGACTTACGCTGAAGTCCAAGCTGGTCTTGAGACTATCTAATAACGGCTGGCCGTAAACAAGCTCAGCTTATAAGCCCCAGTCCTTTTATCTGAGATAAGCTGGAAGCAAGGAATGAATGGATGGCTTATCGGAGGATACATTAATCGTAGCTTGCAACAAATATATTCTTAAGCATATACGGATCGAGAAGTTCTATGTTCGATTCGAAATCAGCTGTTATTGTTCATAATTTGTAAATCGAGGTTTTTTGTATAACCATTTATTCATGAGAAACGATAGCACTAGTTGGTTGGTTGTTCATGACATATTAACACATAAATGATGGCCTTGTAATATCACAATAATTGTACCTTGCATATACGAATTCTGCAAGATCATAAAGACGCATACAAAATGAGTATCCGAGTCATGAAACCGAATTTCTTGGTCTTCTGATTAAATTTCGGCAGTTGTTCAGAGTTTGAATTCACAAACAATATCTCTCTGGGTACATTAGAGGCTTCCAAGTAATTAACCTCGTAGTCCTCTACTATGATCCAGCTGTTCAAAGCAATATTTCTGTCTATTCTTGCGATTGGGGGCTGTTATATCACATCATTAACCCATCAGAACGACGGGTTCACCAACACAACCCTACCCAGCGATCCAATTGTCTTGCTATGTCCAGGCATGTCTAACGTGATTACATGCATGCATTAACTAACTTCACAACTTAGAATGCCTAACCTTTGAACAACCTTTTGTACCCAATATAATGGAAATTAATGCCCTCAGTTTTTACACAAAAAGGTGCGTTACATCAGCAATAGTACGTCTTCATCTAATTGAATATTCATGTAGAGCAACAGATAATCCAAGGCTCTTGATGGTTGCCTCATTCACAGGCGATTCTGCACCATGTCATTCTCAGCTGGCTGTAAAATATGTTATTCCGCTTAGACGGTGTGTTAACTGTATTATACGGTTTGTCTATAACTGTATGTCGGGGGTGTCGAAAAATTATCATGCCAGAACATGCATATATGTGTATTTGAGCATTATAAGATATCTCAATGAATGGTTTACTCTTCGTGTCAAACCCGCTAAAACTGTACGGATCGTGATTTTATCTATATTAAGACATTTTGTATCCAAACAAAGCACATGTTTGTGTAAGCAGATACCAATAGCTTTGACAAATGGATGCGTGCATCTCTTTTCCCTTATAGCTAATGTTAGGGTAGTAAGATTAAGAAAGGAACGCGTTTGTGTAATTCCGTGGACATCATCCACATCCTACTCATCTGATGATCCGTCAATGAGTGATACCATCCAAAGTGAAGATAATCAAACTGCGTTCTCTCCTGTACAAACATTTAATGATACCGGAGGCTATAAGCTGAAGACCATAGTATTCGAGGATGTGGAATCCTATGTGGTTGCAGCTCCCGAAAGAGATATCAGGTTGAATAACTTTGAATACGTTACACATTCCAATGCTAATGACGTATCAATGTATGACACAACCACTCATATACATACCCTTATGCCGCTACATATACTATTGTCTCTCACCTCAGTAACCACAGGTAGATTGCTCGCAAGCATGCATGGCATAACGAATGTCAGACGCTCAAAACTATCCGAACTTAAGGCTAAAGCGAGCATCCACTCGTGTGTTAAATGCAACCTAATGTATACTGTATTCAGGATAATACCAAACAAGGCAGAACAGAGGGCTTCCAACAAAAAAGATAAAGCCAAGGCGAACAAAGATGCTATTAATAAAAGAAGACGAGACAGATATCGCAACTTGGCAGATGCCCAGATGCCGATTGTTGATACATGCTTCCCTCCACCTCCTCCCAGCGAGGAATTCATATGTCAGATAATAGGAAGATGTTGCCAAAAGATGAACGCATCGAACATTGAAGAAGATGGTTGTGCGGTATGCGGTCAGTTAGTACCTAAGAAAGAACTATCCAGTTTGTGTCATGTTAAGAACTTTCTGGATGTTTTGATTTCACCAGGTATAATGAAAAAAGAACGCAGATGAACATCGGACACCTCAACAGACGATTTAAACCCAGTAATAGACCGCACATGTACACATATTTGCAATGCGTGTCGAGCTGACATCAGAAAACACAAAGTGCCAAACAATGCCCTTGTTCGAGGTACGTGGGTAGGCGAAGTTCCCAAAGAACTGAGCGACCTTCGGTTTATGGAGTGCATGCTTGTTGCACGAGTGCAGCACACTTGTACGTTCGTACACATTTCAAACGGTATGAGAAAAATGAAGGCTAATGTAATCGCATTTGAAAACCCTACACCACTTATATACAAACACTTACCACCGCCGAGGAAAGATATGGACGAAGTTCTAGCTATTATGTTCACAGGCCCCAATAAACCAACAAAAGATGATTTCAAATGCGCGCCGGTTTTGGTACGGCGAAACAAAGTGATACAAGCTTTAGAATGGTTAAAATTAAATCATAGTGATTATTATGATATTGAAATATCACAGGACAATATGAATGAATATCCAGAAGACATGCCATTCGTAGGAGTGGAGTATAAGCCGTCACATACAAACAAGACTCCCGAAGGAATAAGTGTTCATGACAATGATGAGGAAGACGGTGTTGAAGATGGTGACTGTCCTTTTGTGGTCCATGGTTTGACAGGCAAGAAATTGGAATTGATGATGACATCTGAATTAAAGGGTATAGGAATGATGTATTTGAACAACAACGGGAAAATACTGGCCGTAGGACAAGAAGATATGCCGGAATCAATATGGAACAATGTTCAACTGTATCCCAAAATGTTTCCGTGGTTATTTCCATATGGAAGAGGCGGTATCGGATCTACTAGCATGTCAGATGCGAGACATAAATCGATGCTGATGATGTATCATGACAAGCGCTTTCAAAAAGATCCTACATTTTCTTTTGTCGCCTTTAGCCATTCTCAGATCAAAGCGTCAACTACAGGTACTTTTCTACTCGCTGAAAGATCCAAATTTGAGGAGGTTACCAATCGCATGCTAAATGTAGAACCTGCAGTCCTCACGTCTATGGCTAAGAGAATGGCCAAAGGAGAGAGAGTTAAACCTACCACGGACGCAGAGAAAGCATGTCTAAGAATCATTAACGACTTAGACAGTGTATCCGGGAAAGTACAAGGTTCAGCTACTACTAAAAAATATATGAACAATGAAATATGGTCTCTAATAGTGGCGAAAGGCTCACCCTCTTGGTATATAACATTATCCCCTCTAGATACAGCCCATCCTGTATGTATATACTACATATTGAACAACAAACGATTTGAACCAATCAACTTGCTGGACTCCAACGATTGCCAACGAGCAATCATAAATAATCCAGCAGGGGCAGCATGGTTTTTCGATTTCATGTGCAAACTTTTCATCGAAGAAGTGCTCGGATGTTCACCATTGAACAATCGTAGAGGCCTATATGGTGATACTAATGCCTATTATGGAATGGTGGAGCAGCAAGGCAGATTAGCTTTACATCTTCATATGTTAATATGGATAAGAGGCGTCCTTAGTCCTCAGGAAGTTCAAGATAACATACTGAACCCTGAATCGAACTTTCAAAAGAGAATAGTGCAATGGTTGGAAGGATGCCATATGGGTGAATTCTTCAACGGTAAGCAATCAGAGATTTATGAAAGAATGAAGAAAAACGAGACAATACCTGGTTATATTAATCCGACACAAACTTTACCTATAGGACCACCTAATGAATGTAAGGTTAAATCAGATCACGAGGATTGTTCCACATGTGATGACATTAGAATATGGAATACTAAATACAGAGAAATGGTAGATGATTTGATAATTAGATCTAATGTCCACGATTGCGAGAAATACCTAAATAAAGATGGTACATTTAGCAAGAAAAAAACCTATACAGGATGCAGAGAAAACAAATACAACAAATGTAAGGCTAGATTCCCTAGACCCACATTTACAGAAATGCAAATTGATACTGACACGGGAGCGATCCGACTAAAAAAGGAGGAAGCATGGATAAATATGTTTACATCAGCTCTGACCTATGTCATGCGTTGCAACACGGATGTCACTAGTTTGTCTTCCAGAACAGCAATCAAAGCAGTTGTGCTGTATATATCCAACTATATAACCAAGACGCCGTTGAAGACACATGTCATATTTGAAGTCATTAGAGAGATGTTTGACAAAAGTACTGAAATGCTCGCAAGCCCAATATCCAATCAGGAAAAGGCGTGAAGGCTGATAGGAAGAATAGTAAACTTGTTGGTAGTCAAGCTCGAGATGGGAGCGCCGATACTTGCAATGTATCTAATGGGCCAACCAGACCATTATACGGACCATAAATTCAAAAACCTATACTGGAAGAGCTACGTTATTGAAGCCAAGCAACCATGGCTTGATGATAACGAAAAAGAAGCAGGCCATAAGGTGACACTGATGCGTCACCACGGCCGAGTCATTGGTGTATCTCCCGTTATAGATTATATGTACAGACCGCTGGAGCTTGAGAACGTTAATGTATGTGATTGGGCTACTATCGCAAGGAGGATAAAAATCCCAAAATCAAAACAGAGACATAATAATACTGGCATAATTGATGAACAACAAGATACAACAGATGATAGGTGCAACGACAACAGAATGATTAGACCAAAAGGAGGACTATCATTTATAGATGGCCATCCACTCAAAGATACCCATTACCTGGTCGTAGACGACGCAGATGAATATACTATTCCAAACTTCATAGGAGAAACTATACCTCGCAAAGATAATGGTGATAGAGACGATTATTGCATGACGATGTTAACTCTGTTCAAACCATGGAGGATGGGACTAGATCTGAAACAACAAGGAGAAGGTTGGCATGACGCTTTCCAAAGGCATAAATTCACGGAAAAACAGTTAAGATTAATGAAAAATTTCAACCTGAAGTATGAATGCCTGGATGAACGTGATGATTACCATGCCCAGTTGAGAAGCTGGTCCTACCTTAGTACCTAGTTGGGATGAAGACAGTCATTTTTGAAACAGAGTTAGCCGCACCCGATTACTTGCCATCAACTAATAACGGGATAGATGACTTGCTGGAATGTGCAGACTTGTATTTCAAAGACAGGCAGAATGATTGATCCTGCTCAAGCATTCAAAATGGCTGATATCAAGAGAGTACTAGACTTGGCAGAATGGACGGAAGAACACCCGAACCCACTATCATCAGGACATAGAGCCTATAACGACATTGAAAGGAAGTGGCGAATGGAAGGCTATCGTTAAAAGAAAGCAGGCAAGAAATCATCGAAGATAGAATGAAAAACATACAAGACTCCGGAAAGACCAAAAAGGGCCGCCTGTAAGAAACTTAAAAGCACCAAAGTGAAAGTTGTGGACAAAAAATGGCTGGAGCTGACGTTTTCATAACAAACAGCATAAAGCGTTGCTGGATGAAACCGTGGAAGCTTACTCTTTAAACGAAGAACAGGAGCGTGCATTCAGAATCGTTGCGAATCATTCCACAAGTCCATACAACGATCAATTAAAAATGTACATTGCCGGTATGGGGGGTACGGGCAAGTCACAGGTGTTAAAAGCACTGGTTAAATTTTTCGAAATACGGAAGGAAGAACATCGGATAATTATAGTGGCACCTACTGGATCTGCAGCAGCCTTACTCGGCGGCTACACTTACCATTCAGTATTCGGTATCAACGACAGAAAGTCTGCAGTGAAAAACTTAGCTCAAGTACGAAGCAGATTGCAGGGAGTAGATTATGTATTTTTTGATGAAGTATCCATGTTGTCTACTCAAGATATGTACAAAATAAGTGCGCAATTGTGTAAAGCGAGCGGAATGGAAGACACGCCATTCGGTGGAATGAATATGATATTTGCTGGAGACTTCACTCAGCTTCCACCTATCATGGGTGAGGATTGGTCCTTATATGGACTGCAAAACAGTTTATATGGCCAAGAATCCATCAGGACAAAAAAGGGCAATAGGAAGATCTCTTTGGCATCAAGTGACAACCGTTGTTATACTCCGGCAGAATATGCGGCAGAAAACGCAGTCCAAAGAAGATGCAAAATTAAGGACAGCACTGGAAAACATGAGATATAAAGACTGCACTGACGAAGACATAATGTTCTTAAAATCCAGAGTCAACAACGCGAGGATCAATGGACCCAGGGTCAAGGACCCATCCTTCTGCAACGTGTCCATCATAACATGTAAGCCACTAACTCTATCGACTCAGATGTGTTAGGGTCGCTACTCGCACTTCGGTAGACGACGATCCAACAGATCAAAGGCAATGAAAGTCGATGGGACAAATAGTCACGAAGGACGGAGTTCAAGTTAGGTAGAATAAACCTTAGCCGAAGCTGGGGTTTAAGCCAGCTGAGGCTTTACTTAAATACACGTTGAGTAGACTAAAAATAGTGCCGCAGCACTTGTCCGATCAGAACCGCAGCACTGAGTAAGCATGAATGCATAAGGAAAAGGAAAGAAAAGAAAAAGAAATGAATAAACCGTAACATTACCCCCCCTTTAAGATTCGTTCGTCCCGAATGAATCCTGACTTTCCCCACTCTGTGCGGACTGGCTGTAGAAGGACCAGGTATCATCATCATCGTTGTCATTATCTTCGGAGTCGAAATCCCAGTTCTCGTGTACCCTTTGTAGGTTTTCGAGGTCTAGGTTGGAATCCTCATCGTTTTGTGTTTCTTTGACGATGGGTATTCCCTCTGCCTCCTCCGTGGTCACTTCCCACACCGCTTCTGATGATTGTGCGTGGGAGTGTCTCGGGTTTGTGCATTCGGAGGAGTAAACCGTTTCGATATCCGTGACGCATGGGGTATCCGGGTCGTGGTACGCCGTTCCAGCGTTTGGTGGTATTTTATCATCTCTCCCCACCGTTCGTCCATACGTGTTGACCTCCCACTGAATCCTTTGGAGGTGTGCTTCGTACTCGTTTACCAGTTCTTCCGCGTTGGCCATATCCGAACGTTTGACCCAGGAGTTCTCCTCCCGTGGGTATCCCTTCCATTTTACGAGATATTCCGTTATGGCACGGCGAGTTCGTCCTCGGCCTACGACCTTGTCCCGCTGCTCTACTATTTCCTCGATTTCGTATTCTTCTTCTTCGTCTATCAATTCTGGGGGTGGCCTCTCGGGACGTGGTTGATTGGGGAAGGCGGGAGCCACGTAAGGTGTCAGCAACGACTCGTTGAAGCGGTTGTGGATTTTCCATCGGACGGGTAATTTGAGCTCGTAAGCTGAGGCTCCCTTCTTGGCGATGATAGTGAAGGGTCCAACACGGCGATCTCCGAGTTTCTTGGTAGGGCGAGGGAGTTTTAGGTTGGTAGTGTCTAACCATACCTTGTCTCCCGGTTGGTATTCCGCCGCCTGACCCTTGTGCTTGTCATAAGCCTTCTTCATTGACTCGGCCGCCTTTTCCAGGGATGTCCTCGTTTCCTTCTGCGCCTTTTCGATTTCTGTCACCAATTTTGCCGCTGCTGGGACTACCGTCGGTTTTCGTGCTGCAGTAATAACCTGCCCGTCTCGTCCAAAGACTATCTTGTACGGGGAGTACCCGGTCGATGAGTGCTGGCGGTTATTGTGAGTGAAGGCCGCCAGGGGTAGCCATTCGCTCCAGTCACTCTGTCGATCGTTGACGAACATCTTCAGGTACTTTTCAATTTCCTGAT
Organism: Desarmillaria tabescens; assembly: GCF_030435595.1. NCBI lineage: Eukaryota > Fungi > Basidiomycota > Agaricomycetes > Agaricales > Physalacriaceae > Desarmillaria > Desarmillaria tabescens. The sequence continues at coordinate 150,895 of NW_026848381.1, read as the reverse complement.
TGACCCTTTCAGTTTGTCCGTCCGTCTGGGGGTGATATGCGGTAGAAGGGTTTCCTTCAACGTGAATGAGGGCGTAAAATTCCTTCATAAATTTGGAGACGAAAACCGAGCCGCGATCCGAAATGACTTTTTCAGGCATTACCCCGTAGGGCACATAAACATAATCCCTCAAGATCTTGGCGAACCCGAGAGAGGTGAGTTCTTCGGTGCAGGCGATGGGGATAATGGTTTTAGAGAAGCGGTCGACAATGACCAGGATGGAGTCATAGCCTTTCGAATTTGGTAGCTTGGTGATCATGTCTACTGAAATGTGGGTCCAAGGGCGGACCGGGATCTCGTTAGGATGTAACGGGGCTTTCTTTGGTCGACGGTCGGCCTTGGTTCTTTGGCAAACGTCACACCCCTTTACGTAGGTCTCCACATCTCGTCACATTCTGGGCCACCAGTAGTCCCGAAGGACTAACTCCTTGGTCTTTTCGATGCCTGGATGCCCGGCCGTGACGTGGTCGTGTTTGAGGGCTATGATCTGCCCTCGAAGGTCGCGGTCTATGGGTACATAAATTCGCCCATCATACCACAATAATTCTTGGTCGCGAGAGATGCCTTTTTCATGGTTAAGGGAGTCAGCGACTCCTCTGTCCCAACGTCGAGGTTCGTGGGTCGCTATCTTGATGCGCTCGTGCAAGTCCTCGGTCGTGGGCATGATGAGAGCCCTGAAATGTTCGGCTTTGAGCACCACGATGTCTTGATTGTCCTTTTTGCCCTGATCGTGGTCTGCCCTTCTAGACAACAGGTCGGCCTTCCGGTTCTGAGCCCCCGGCTTGTGGTGTAAGGAGAACTGGTACTCCGCCAGCTCGGTGACCCATCGGGCTTGTCGCCGATTGAGTTTCTGAGGCTTGCGGAAGTATTGGAGATTGGAGTGGTCCGTCCAAATCTCGAAGTCTTCCCTGGCTCCCATGAGGTATTGTCGCCATTCGTCGAGAGCAATCATGATGGCGAGTAGTTCCTTGTCGTAAATCTCATAGTTACGTTCCGTAACTGAGAGAGCTTTGGAGAGGAAAGCGACCGGTCGCCACTTCTCGTCTTGCCACTGAGAAAGTACTGCCCCCACCGCTCCTTCACTTGAGTCCGCTTCTACCTTGAACTTCCCTTGGTCGAGTGGAATGGCTAATACTACGTCCTCGCGAAATAGTTCCTTGAGCTTTTCGAAGGCCTGTTGTTGTGATGTCCCCCACTGCCACTCTTGTTTCCCAGTGAGCGCCGTAAGGGGCCTCACATGCTTGCTATAGTCGCGAATGAACCGGCGGTAGAAATTACAGAATCCAAGGAAGGATTGTAATTCTTGCTTGCGTCGAGGTACTGGCCAGTCGAGTAAGCCGGCAATCTTTACCGGGTCCATGCGAATCTTCCCTTCACTAACTATCACCCCTAGGTATTCGGTCTCTTCCACCTCGAACTCGCACTTCTCCGCCTTCAGGAATAATTTGTTTTCGCGGAGAATCTGGAGTACCCGGCGTACGATCCGCCGGTGCTCAGCCTTGGTCTTCGAGGCGATAAGGATATCGTCCAAATATACGGATACCTCCCCTGCTGCAATAAGGTCTTTGAAAATATCATTCATCATCCACTGGAATGTAGCGGGGGAGTTGGTGAGTCCGAAGAACATCACCAAAGGTTCATAGAGCCCGCGGTTGGTCTGAAAGGCCGCCTTCCACTCGTCTCCCTGCTTGATCCGAACGTTATTGTAACCCCAACGGACATCCAACTTGGTGAAGTACTTGGCCTTCTTCAACCTGTCCATCAACTCTCCGATAAGCGGTAACGGGTAGCGATTCTTGATCGTCATCTCGTTTAGTTTTCGGTAGTCCTGGACTGGACGTAGTCTGCCGTCCTTCTTTTTTACGAAAAAGAACGGTGAAGCCATGGGAGACTTCGAGGGTTGAATTCGGCCAGTAGACAAGTTCTCGTCAAGAAACTTGTCTAATTCCTCTTGTTCGGCATGGTTGAGGGGGTAGACCTTACAGTCCAAATTGGCGTTTGCGTTGGGGATCAGCTCGATAGCATGATCCCAGGGTTTTCAAGGAGGTAGCTCATCAAAGTTCTCTTTGTCGAAGATATCTTTAAATTCCCGGTATTCCTCGGGCACTACTTCCTCAAAGGACTTTGCAGTCTTTTTGGCGTTGGCTCGAGCCGCTAGCTCGTTAGCCTTAGTCCCCATGGCTCGTACGTGGAAGGCTTCCTCGAAATCAATCACTAGGATAGTATCCCCTTCCTCATACTCGTCCCAACGCGCCGAGGGATCGGTGTCGGGGAGGGAGAAGGGAATCTTTCTGCATGTACATCGGGCCAAGGTAACGGCTCCGGTATCCCAATCAATGAGCGGGTTATGACGTTGTAACCAGTCATGCCCTAGGAATAACGGGGTAGAGCCTAGGTCGACCACGGCTAGTTCGATCCGTTCCACGTGGTCTCCTATCCGTAGCCGTACTTCGGCATATTCGGTGATATCCCCCCCCTTGTTACGAGTGCCGTCGGCATTATAAACCGGGACGGGTCGGGCCGCTTTTTTCAAATTGAGGCTGTGGGCCTGGGCCCAGGCGCGATCAATCGAACTTCCCGTTGCCCCGCTGTCGACTAAGGCGGATAAGGCGTGAGTCTCCCGGGTATCAAGCGTTTCTAACTGCAGCTTTATTGAAACGTTCCGTCCCTTTCTCCCCCGTATATACATCGGTGGCTTCTGTAAGTCCTCCATCCATTGCCACCGTTCCCTGGCCTGAGCGGCCGTTTCGGTCTGTTCTTCCAGTTGATGACACAATTGATCGGTTACCTCCTCGCGCCGCCGTGGGTGTACCCATCCGTTAAGAATGGCGCGGGCTGCCGCATCTCCTCGAGCAATTCGTAAGGCCCGACGGGTCCACAGGATACCGTGGGGTTCGTAGTACATCGCCGCAAATACTTTCTTGTCGTTGGCATTCGCGGTGAGGGACACGGCGGGAGATGATGGCCTTTTAGGGATTACGACGGGTATGTCGGATCGTAGGTGGGCTTCTTCGTCTTCGACTTCCTCCAACAAGACCGAAGGGGTCTTCCCTCGAAGTGGCATTTGGTCACCTGGACGAGAAAGGTCCAGAGGCGGCACTTGGGCGCCTTTGATATTCGAGGTGGTGGAGGAGGGCTCGCTGCCCTGTGTTCGGCCCTGGCCTCGGGCGCTTGTGCGCGACGTTGTAACCTCCACTCCAGTGCTGTGCTTACCGCTCTTCCTGGACCCGGCGGTACTTCGGGTAACTCTTCGCGAACGCACACATGTTGGCTCGGACGAGGGGTCTGCACCGTTTGCCGCAGCATTGTCCTTGGCTACTAAGGGCAGGGGGTCCCTCGCCTTCACGGCCTCAGCTGCTTTTTCGACGCTTCCCACTGGAACAGACGGCCCTGAGGACGCAGGCCCAGCGGGCTGAGTTGGCGACCTTTCTCCCACTCCGGGGTGACCTCCCTTCGTCAAGGGTGCAGTCGGGACACGACCTAGGGGGCTCCGCCCTCGAGGGGCTTTCCCTGTACGGTCGGCCGGGGGTTCCTGAGCTGGGACGGCCCCTAGGGGTTCGTTACTGAGCACAGACTGCGCCCAGTGGCGGAAATCCCCTCCTACGCCGTCGATGATTGGCGATTCATTGTCTTTAGTTTCTTCTATTGGTAACGCGGCGAAAAAATTGGTATATTGGTCGTAGGGAGTACCTACACATACAGATTGAGCTTTACTACAAGTACATGAGCGCGCACCAGATGAAACTAAGTCCTTGGCCGACGTCGTCGAATCGCTTATTTTGACGCCGGCTGGTCTTTTGACGACTTATCGTCCTTGACCTCCTCGATCTTTGTCTCCTTCCCGTTCTCCTCTTTCACGGCTTCTTCGAGCAATTGACGGAGGCGGGCGACGTTGGGTTTTTTGCGCGGTGGGAGTTTGACGGGGAGCCATTTAGACTTGTCGTCAGGGCATTTGTGCTTCGGGGTCCACCCAGTGTTCCCACACTTGAAGCACCGCTTGTCGGATCGCAGTTTGTCGATCTCCATCGGCTGCCCTGCTCCACCGTACGTGGTTCCTGTGGCGTCCTTCTTATCGCCTCCGGAACCCGTCCCGCTTCCCTTTGATTGATTGCCTTGACCCGAACCACCCTGGTTCGAGGAGGACTTACTGCCCAGTCCTTGGGCTACTCCGTATCGATAGTTGGCGTCGATCCTCAAGACTCGCGCCTTCCATTGTGCATAGGTTGTGGGGCGCTCGTTGTCCCCATGCATAACCGTGTTTCGCACCGTTGGCCTTATCGCCGCTTCGACTGCTTCGAACATTTGCTTCTCGTCTCCGAACTCCTCGCACTTGTGGGCTAGCCGTTCGAACTTCGCGAAAAATTCAACTGCGGATTTGAAATCCGCTTGTCGGATCTTCTTCCATTCGGACTTCCAGATGGTCAGCTCCGCTACCTCGCGGAACTCGCGTCGGAGATCCTCGGAGAATTCCGCCCATGTGGGGAACCTCCAATGACCTTGCGGGTCCCGATATCGGTAGTATTGATCTACCCACCACTGCTGCGCGTCTCCACGGAGGTATCCCTGGGCAAACGTGATACGATAGGGGTTATGCCCCTGATCGTTCATGGTGTAGTACATGGAAAATACCGCGAAGTATACCTCGCAATGGTGGAGGAAGCGGGTGATGTCGGAGGAGACCCCGGTGAAGTACTCGGGCTGGGTCACCAGCTTAGGCTTCACGTCGTTCCAAGGATTATTGGTCGCTCCTTGGGCGAGTTGCCAGGGAGGAATGGGGTCCGGGGGAGATGGAATGTGCGGGGGTACCGGTGGCTTCGGAGGTCGGGATACAGATCGTAAGTTCCGATTTTCTCCGGGGGGCGGATACCCTGCGGGTTCGGGATAGCGTGGCGGCACTGGGGGTATTGGCGGGACCGTGGACTGTTTTCCCTTGTCCTGGTTCGAAGGTCCTGCCCCCATGTCTGCGTAGTCATCGTCGTCTCCCCCGGCTCCTCCGAAGAAGCCTTCTGGGAAGAATCCTTCCATGTCCGTTGGTGGCGGCATTGGTTGGGGTCGTCGATACGGGTCGCACCCCCGCTGGGGCGCATTAGGGTTTACCTGGTTCCAGACGACAGCCGCCCGGTGCCAGGTCTCTACTTCGAGGATGTTCTTCATTAGATATACATCCCCCATTTGCTTCGCGTGGCGGTAGTCTTGGCCCGCCTCGGAGAAGAGCCACTGCGGGTCTTTCTCCATATCTTCCATCATGATCTCGTATAGTCCGTGCCAGGGTAGTAATTCGAAAATGCCCGGCCTAGGCACTGGTCCCTGAAGAAGGACCTGCTTCACCGCCGCCATTACCGTCGGTTCCAGGGCTTGGTTTGGAGGCCGACTTGGCATCCTCTGTCTTCTTCCTCTCTCGGGCGATTCGGTCAATTTCCTTGTTTCTCCGCCACCGCCCGATGTCGGAGTCCTCGTTGGAGATCTCCTCCTGGTAGACTCTCCATGCTCGGGCTCTGGCCTCGAGATCGGTCCCGGCTCTTCGGACGTATCCTGTGTAGCGGACGGCGGCCGCTCGTATTCGGTTGTCCACTTCGATGGGAGTGGCGTCGGGCTCGAGGGGAAGATCCCAGAAGCCATTGGGTCCGTAGAGGGCATCTTCCTCGGCGCGTCGGATGCGTGCATCGTGCGCTCGCCCTCGGTCCATTCTGGCCTGGACCTCTGCGGACTCCCGGGCATCTCCTCGGAGTCTGAGGGACTCGACGTACGTGTGATAAAGGAGCGGCCACGGACGCTGGGAGAGGGGGACGGGATCGGCGAAGGCTCGCGATGGAACTGACGCCTCCCAGTTGGAGACTCCGGCGAGTCGCTCGGCGGCGGTAATTGTTCCAAGTTCCTCATCGTCGAGGTCGCGGAACTCGCTCCAAAGCTCCCCACTCGTCTGCTCGTGCGGGGCGACGGGGGAAGGGAGTGCTGGTGTCTCGGGCCTTTCAGGGATCGGGTCGGACTTTCTTCTGGACGCGATTCTGGCCATAACATCCTCTTCCCCGTCGTCGGCGTAGACCCAACTGGTGCTGGGATGCCAGCCGACTGGAGGGCCTCTATTGGTTGGCCAGGCCCTTGGAAGAGGCTGTGACTGAGTTGAACTGGTGGAAGCCGCGGAGGCTCCGAGGCCAAGTTCTCCGGAATCCTCATCGTAGTCGTCCTTTTGCCTCTGTATATACCTTCTTCGCTCTGCTCCGATGTCGGAGTCTCCCCACTGGGCTTCAACCCACTTTGTGGACGACCTTCCAGACCAATTGTCTCCGGAATAGGTTGCATCCTCCTCCGTGTTCGGGTAGATGTCGTCGAGGAGGTCGTCGAGGCGGGTTCTTTCCCACTCGGTGAGCTCGTCCCCTTCGAACTCGGTATCAGGGCTTTCTTCGCCCTCGACCAGATGCCTGGTGCCTTGTCCTCGGCCTCTGTCGGGGCTTGACTCGCCTTCGACTGAAGGCTGGTCGAAGAGGCCTGGTAGGGGCGAGTCTCCTCTGTCGAGGAGTATGCTCCTGGTATCGGTGATGTCGACGGAGTCGGTTGACTCGTCGGTAGTGCTTCTGTAGGAGTCGGTGCTCGACTCTGAGGATCGCGAGCTGGGTCGCGACGATCCGTAGAGGGACTCTCCATAGAGAGAGTGTGGCTCTAGCCGTGGGGTTTCTGGAACGGGTAGTGTCTGTTGTGAAGCCGCGGGGATATCTATCACCTGCGGGGGGTATGCGGGTGCGCTGGGCACGTAGTGGAAGGGAAGCTGAGGTCGAACCCTCCTCTCTCGTCGGCAGCAGCGGAGTGTGTAGTATAAAGAAATGGACAAGAAAAAGGCGGTAAAAGTTACGAAGATTGCAGGAATGGCGTCGGACCAGGGCATCCGTATAGGGATCTATCCTTTGCGCAGGTCGACGATTTGACCATGCAAGCTGGTATACCGCAAGGATGGTGAGAACGATCAAGAGCGCGATGATCAAGCTAAGGTCGGTCTCGTAATTAGAACCGTTCATTAACTGGATTTCACAGGATTCGTCTGAAGGAGTGCTCGTGGTTATCAACAATAAAATTGTCAATATCGACGCGAGCTGGAGGGCAAGTATGAAGGGTTTCGTGTTGGGATACGTGATGTCCTTAAACGAGGCGGGGATATAACGAATACAGGGCGGCTAGCAATCCTGCTAGTACCACTGCTGATATTCCAAGCCCGATGAGAACAAGGGTGAAAGTTACAGTCACGAAGACTGCGAGGATAAGGTCGTCGAAGAGGATTGATTCAGCAATCAACCGGGTTACTAACAACAGAAGGAGTAGCCGAGGGGGTATTAGCCACAAGGCTAGTGCAACGAAGTAGTGTATTGGATGAATGGTGACGGTGAGTGCTTTCCCGTTGGTCCACTCGCTGTACGTTGACAAGCACCGGGTTGTCCACACGAACGTAGGCGATGACCTCTCTGGTCAAGCGGGGTAATTTCTCGTAAAAGGGTTGGGCAGCGCTCTTTCTCGGAAGTGACGCTGAGCAACGTAGAGCGAGCTTCGGCTAAATGTAAGCCACTAACTCTATCGACTCAGATGTGTTAGGGTCGCTACTCGCACTTCGGTAGACGACGATCCAACAGATCAAAGGCAATGAAAGTCGATGGGACAAATAGTCACGAAGGACGGAGTTCAAGTTAGGTAGAATAAACCTTAGCCGAAGCTGGGGTTTAAGCCAGCTGAGGCTTTACTTAAATACACGTTGAGTAGACTAAAAATAGTGCCGCAGCACTTGTCCGATCAGAACCGCAGCACTGAGTAAGCATGAATGCGTAAGGAAAAGGAAAGAAAAGAAAAAGAAATGAATAAACCGTAACATAACAGCATGGAACGTACATAAAGACGAAATTAATAGATTAGGCATGGAACGTTTCGCCAACGAAACCGGGCAAGATCTGATAGACTTTTATTCGAACGACTCTTTGAAAAACACGAATGTGGAAGATAGCGAAGAGAATTTGTCCGGTTTTCATTCAAACAACAGACTTATACACTTGCAAGACATCAGTAATGAACTACAAACCTTATTGTGGAACCAACCGCCCTCGGCTACGTCGCAACATCTACCTGGAAAATTAAGGTTATGCTTGGGATTACCTGTAATGATTCGATATAACAACGCTACTGAATTATGTATAACTAAAGGTCAAGAAGCATCAGTGTATGCTTGGCAATCTACCGTCGGAAATAAAGGTCAAAGAGTACTAGATACTCTTTTTGTCAAGCTGACTAACCCACCAACAGACGTCCATCTAGACGGCTTGCCATTGAATGTAGTACCACTCACACCGTCAACCACAGCACTAGAAGTTAACCTACCATCGAGAGAACGTATTATTATAACCAGAGAACAAATTGAAGTACTTCCAAACTTCACAATGACAGACTATGCGTCTCAGGGCAAGACCAGGCCTTATAATGTAGTAGATGTTGCAAAATGTAGATCGCATCAAGCCCTGTACACATGTTTATCACGTAGTTCAACAGCTGCAGGCACTCTGATACTACAGAAATGGACAGGGGACATGACGATGAAAGTACAAGGTCGAGCAAGCAACGCTCTCAGACAAGAGTTCAGGGAGCTTGAATTACTAGACAAAATCACAAAGCTTCGATATGATTCACAACTAAACTCTAGAGTAATAGGTCTCACACGTTCTGATTTAATTAAGTCGTATAGGAAAGTAAAAGGTATGCAGTACATACCTCATCGCATACATTCATCTATCAAATGGGACAAAAACAATCCTTTCATCGAAGAGGATCATCCGGATATCAAATGGCATATCAGTTAAGCAAGAAAAAAAGAAGGATAACAGTAAATTCGTACCCGCTCAAGGAACCTGTGAAACTAGATGTAAATGATCATATCTTCGATGGATCGACAGCAAACAAAGAGAACGTGATTTCGAGAATTACGTCCGAACAAAACTTCCTTCAGTGTTGCACATCTAACAGGGCATACCAAGTAGCACACACGCCATATGAGAAAGAAACCAACCCCAAAAAAAGAAATTTATCACCACACGCACAAGACCCGCATGCATATAAAAGACTATGCAAAGATGAGACTATGACTAATTCCTCCCGAAAAAGACATGCGTCACATCAAGACTCAGACGAGCACATACGCAAGAAATCGCGTGGAAACGATGAACTTAGACCAAGTTCTCTATATTCGCCCGAAGGTTTGATATGGAGTAACAACAGCTGTGCGTATGACGCATTGTTAAGTATACTGTACAACGTGTGGAAGCAGGATATAGTTTCATGGGTCACAGGCTTCGAACAGCTTAATGGACTATGGTTAAAACTTTTGAGCGATTTGTTTCAACAGCACTACGATGGCGACATAACTGCTGGAAACGGCCAGAGACAGATTTCGTAGAAAACTGGCTAGACGCCATCCAGCAAGCCTCCGCTTCGGAAACTTTGTACACATAACAGATCTTCTTGACTGCATGTTTACTACGGAAGATAACATACGGACAACTTTATTAGAATGCCCAACAGGGCATGATACGCTGAACACCCGCATAAACAACAATAGCGTAATGCTGATAGGAGGTCGGTCAAACTCTTACATTAGCATATCAGAATGGCTTCACGAACAATGGGAGGCAGGGAGATATCAGACAGCAAAGATGTAGAACATGCGAATCTCACCTCAGAAGACGGCACATATGGTTGAAAGCACCCGAAATGTTGGTCTTTGCATTGATGAATGATCAGCTAAAAACAATCGACGAGCATCTCGACCTCGCGGTTGAAGGCAGACAGAATGTCTATAATCTAGCTGGTACGATATACCATGGACAGGAACACTTCACCTCAAGAGTAATCATTAATCATGAATGCTGGTTTCACGATGGTCTGTCAACAGGTAGAGATTTAGTGCTTGAAACCCAAGGCACGACGATGGACATGACTCGATGTAGGGGGAAAAAGGTAACAGTTGCTATTTATACTCTTAAAACACGAGGAGAATAGACAATATATATGTTCGATGCTAACCTGCCAGATGGCCAGTACTTCAATGGACTTGTAACATGCCGCCCCGCTCTATGAATTCAATTCTCGTATTCTACGTCCCTAAAGTCTTTTCAATAATTGTAAGCAGTGTCGTTCAAAACATTTTCCATCGCATCCTGTATCTCCTGAGGATGTACGTTGATGCTCGAACGGTCTACAGTGTCTCAGTTTGACGTTGTTTCCGTTCCCAGTCTACGAAGAAGTATCGAATGCCGCCGCGACCATGGCAATGCGACTGATCCTTGATGCGAAAAACTCTGAAGAGCACTCCTTTGGAATATGCTCCCGTATGTCGTCAAATTATACGCCGCATTTTTTGCAATAGTGGTGTCTCCCTCTTTTTGATGTGCTGCCAGCAAGGAATACATCCTGAAACTGTAGTGAACTTATTGATATGCTGCAAAATCTGCGATAGTACAACTGGTAGAAAAGTCGAAACATATTTTCTTGCCCGATAGGGTCCCATTGACATGTGTGCAACGCGTTCACACATGTAATTTTGCGAATTCTAGGAATGCAAACGTGTGTGTGCCCCGTGAATAATATTAGAGTGCATGTAAGGCATAGAGCGCTACACACTGAGGCAGAAAGCACTATAATAAAAATAATATGAGTAGAGCACATGGCTTAGACTTAGAACAGCACACTTGTGTCATTTAAGTGTGCAGTCTCAGTGCTTATACACACACACTGTGCCCTCCTCTGCAGTGTATCACTCAATTAAATTCACTGAAGATAATATATTGAAGGTGCTTCGCGCTACATTGATCTATGATGTGCGAACCCTGCCGATCCGGCAATCACCGAGAAACGTCATCCTGAACGAAGAATCAACAAGTCCGAATACTCTAAGGAGTTCTCGGCTGGAGAGAAATAAAACCCGCTGCCCATATGAAATATTAAACTAGAAATGGTTGCGCGGCAACCAATAAAATAAAACTTGCTCACTAGATAAGTTGCGTGGCACTGTAATTAAATCCGTGGAGCCAATAAGAAGACACACGCTGCATGGCATGACGAGGCTAGGCCTTGCCAAGTGGAGAAAACAGCGGTAGCACGCACGCCGACACGGAGTGCTGAGTAAAATAATGATTACTATCACTACGGCTGACGCGGCACGCAAGGGAAGGGAGTCCGAGGTGGAGTGTTGTCTATTTTCAGTATTTACATTTCATATAGTTAACGGTAAATATAAGAGCGGTAGTTACAGGTAGTTAGCAAGTTTTCAGACCCCCGCAGTTGTACTACGAAGCAGCGCGCTTAGTGTATGACGAAAGGATTTTATTTGAAGCTTCGAGCGAGAGAGTATTATTGAACTTAGAATTATTTTGAACACTCTGAGAGCTCGCGAGGCACGCCTTGCTCGAGCGCGCTTGATTCGTTCAAGTAAAGTACAGTAATTGATTGCGCTCTACTTAGAGAATATTGTATTGTGATAACTTGAATGTGCATTTGTGTTTTTGGAACTTGTTTGTGAATTCCGAGTTATTGCAAGTGGCAGAGGTTCGAACCCTTTGGCTTGTCAGTAATCTCTGAGGTTTTTTTGGTTTATTCCCAAGTGGCATAGGTTCAAACCCTGTGGCTTGTGGACGTGTTTTCTGTGTTTGTGTATCTCTGGATCGCATAGGTTAGAACCCTGTGGATCTACGAACGGGTTTTGAAGTGTTTTCTGCTTGGAGCGCAAGGCTTTAAGTCGTGTTAAGTGTATTGTGAAATGTTGTGGACACTTGTGTGTTGCGCGCGACATATTTTGAGGGTTATACGTTCTTGTAGAACATTTGGGGGCTTGCGAAATAATACTTTTGCCTTGAGGCCGAGCGATTCTGTCGCTCACCTCCTGTTCCAAAAGCATTTGGACTTAGAAGATTATTATATTGCTAAGCACGCTATATTATATTGTAACGTGCAAGGATTATTTCAATACTACTGCTATTGTGTGCTTGTATCGCACATCACCCCCGAACTACTGAGGGTTTGTGTGTGTGTGAGTGTGAGTGTGGGTGTGTTAGTGTTATATACACTAGTGCATTTCTAGCTTGGCACGCACAGAGCCTCTTCACCGTCCTTCAAAACTGGAGTGTATCGTCCTCACTGGTGGCACGGAGATGTGAATTTTGCACCTGTCAAGTGCTTATTGATATCCACCAAAATACGAAAGCAATTGGAACATCGATATACTCTTTGATTGAGCCTTGTCGGTAGATCGGGTGGGCATAGATTTCAATGCCATTTGCTCATCATTAACCAGAAGATGTAGCCTACAGTTCTTACGGCCGCTGGTGCCAACCTTGGGGCGTGAAGTGTCGACAATGGGGAGACGATGGAACGTGACAAGGTGATATAGTAGGTCGAAGAAAGTGAAAGGGTGAGTACCGCATGATGGCACTGGACACATAGTCGTCGGAGTCTTATCGGGGTCTTGTCAAGGTTTCCAAGATGTTGAACGAACATGTAGCTAGAAAAGACGCCATTGTCTCGGAACTTGTAGAAAAGGATGAGCTGAAGAAAGAAAAAAAAAAGGACAGAGAGAGGCTCACTAATACCTCCGTTTTTGGCGATGTTAGCAGCCCATCAAAGACACAGTATGGGCAGTAAATTGGAACGACAGCAAAGCTCTGCTCAATGTACCCATAAAGTTCTGGATGATGACCGCCCAAACCTTCCATCGCGTCATACACAACAACATTGTCATGAATGCCAACACTACGAGGTTGCAAATCAACGTCGCCTCCCGCACGCTCCTGGAATAAAGGGGACTGGTCATTGTAGTGAAAGACGCAGTATTCGGCCCAATCGGTTGAAGTGCAGTTGTTGTCTTCCTTGTTGCAGACGACCTCGTCAACCCACAAACATTGACTTTTCACCCCGACCGTCGGCGCTGTTTGCGTCAACATCTTTACATGCTGACCGATGTGCTTGATATATCCTTGGCGAGTCAGCCATATCTGGCTAGCCGAGCAGCAGTCTTGCCACAGGCACGGGTTGGGTTAGTAGTTATTGCTCGCATTGCTTTGAGCCTCTGCGGTCTTTTGCTTATCACTACAGTCATATAGATGCTTGCCAATCTGTCGCATGTCACTAAATGATGAATCGTTAGACCTCTGGCCACTCGAAACAACGGAATCCCGACATACCTAGAGTCCTTGTCGCATATCGCGCATTTATTGGCCTCTGTCAAACCCTCCCCTGAGCAACAAACGATGTGTTTGGTGTGATTGAAAGTCGTCAAGACTAGGTATTTATTGACAAACTCGATGATGCCATAGTTGATAGTGGAGAAAAAGGTAGTCACAACGTTATTCCGGGCGGCAGCTTGATCGGACGGAGCTTTGTGACGCTCAGCAACGAGAGTCGAAGTTGTATTTTATTTTCCTTTGGTTATGGGCAAAATGGTGACGTTGGTGGTCTGAATAAACCAATGAGGACAGACCGCCCGAGAACGCCAAAAGACACATACCTGTCCAACAAGCTGACAGGTCAACTGTTCTTGGAAAAACTGTTTCCGAAGTTCGTTAACTTGACTAGACTCTTCACGTTGCACAATGTTTCGATACTTTTCATCCAATTTCTTCTTCTCCATTTTCAATGAAGCTTTCTGCGTGACCAGCTCTGCTTTAGATTCTTTGCTGAAGTTGGCACATGTCAGGGGACCCAATGAGATCAGCGATCTGTAATTCACCATCGTCAGTAGTGTTGCCTGATGACTCGGCTCGAAGTCACCGAGTCGCCGAGCGGAGTTGAGCCGAGGGTGAGCCTAGTCATCGGCAACGACTCAGTCCCTCATATGGCTCGACTCGGCTACGACTTGACTTTGACGGCTTCAAGCCGACCAGAGTCACTGACTGCATCTAAATTGGGAAGATCTGTATTTACCTTGTCCTGGGAGACTCTAAGGCTTATCTATGAGCAGTAAAAATCAATCTTGAGCTATTAAGTCTGAATCAGTGAAACCTGGACCTGAACTCAAGGTTTTTGGTTAAGTTACAAGCCAGCCATGGGTACGTGGGAAAATAGTGCCTTGAATGGCATGATTTTCCCATGATATTTATCACAGTTCAATCTTTGTGGTTTTTTAATGTCCAGGGGCTTAAGAGAGGACAGCTATGACATGCATTCACATTTAGAGCCTTTTTCTAAACTCTTCTCAAATATGTACTACACGTTACTGAATTTTTCTAAGTCAATTCTAAGTTACTTTCCTATTTGAGAATGCAGTCAATGACTCGGCAAAAGTCAGTGGCTTGAAGCCGAGCCGAGTCAAAGTCGGTGACGTAATATGACTTTGGAGTCATCTTGAAGCCGAGTCGTGCCGAAGTTGAGCCGAGCTGAGGCGAGTCGAGTTGTGGCAACACTAGTCGTCAGCGGGTGAGCAAGGGTTGGGAGCAAAAGATATAACCTTTTTTTCGTTCCTTGTCCATTTCGACGAGTTCTGGTTCAGCCAAAAGCTTTGCTTTATACTCAAGAGACAACTTTGTATGTGCGTTTTCATCTCTACGAGATGGCATGTCTGACAAAGCCTGGAACGGACATAAGCAAGGAGTTGGAAAGGTTTCGAGCAACATACCTTGCTAGCCTCTACGTACTGGACATTCTGGTCTCAGGCCTTGCATGACTGGCTCCTGAGATCCGAAGCTATGGATCAACTTTTGTAGTGTTTCTAATTTATAAAAATGACAAGTTCGATTGCAAGCTGATACGTCAATAAAAAGACCTATACCTGTAACCAATCATCTTGAATAGCAAGCTCACCATTCAAGACGATTGGGTACAGGTCTAGCTCATGAGTGCTGCCCCATCTTCCGCACTCATTTAAGAGATGCGATTCTAGGCTCCATGCCGACAACAATAACAGGTTACATATATTAACACTACAGTCGTACTACTGGACAGACAATATCGGTCAAATCAATGAATAAAGCAGGACTCAGCTCTCAGTGATAGGTACTGGCCATTTTGAAAGATTTGAACGCCAACATCTTTGCTATACCGAAGTCATCAATTGGCTAGTTATGTAACAAATAGGCATAGTCCACATACAAGACACTCCAGAAAGTGCCTGTGATGTCTACATTGGAGGGTTTCCATCGCATATATCCAAAAAGACGGCGTCCCCAAAATTCAGCCTGATTGATGACCAATACAGATAGTAATTCTCCAATCTCAAGAGCAGACCCAGGATTGTCGTTCATGCGTACAGCCACCAATGAATTTTCGGCAGATGTGGAACTGGGAAAGTGGTCGGTAGCGCATCCCATTAGCAACAACATGATCAAACAGTGTTGCATGAGGAAATAGCATGATGCCACCAGCAGGCGGGCTGAGAGACAAATATGAATACAAGCCGCTGGCAGGAAGACTGCATCTGCAAGTGGGTCAACAATGGCAGATAAATTTCGGAAGGCAAATAGCGCTCTTCAGCGCGAGTGCTCGGTTCCAATCGGATTCCGTCTACACGTAGATTAGCAGATGAGCGTGTATGAAAAAAATAGCTCCATACCATCTTGACGAGCTTCGTCAAGTTCTTTGGCTAAGCTCTGAACAGTTCCTCGATCATCTGAAGATGCTGCGAACATAGCTTCTGCAGCCAGGCGTAACTCCGAGCCGGGGGGTTGTTGTGCTGATTGTGCTAACTAGAAAGTAAATGAGATGACGAGAATCACTGCGACATATTACAGTAGATGCTGACCAAACGCGACTGTTGAACAGTTCGGTGAAACTCCCGGAAGAATGTAGTTTCTAATTCACCGCCTGACTGATTTCCTGTCTTGAAACTCTTCAATACTTTATTCAAGCGCTCAAAAAGGAACGTCCAGAACTCTCGTAGAGGCCTATAGTTTTTTATACAAGAAGATACGTGGGTAGCATAGTGGTGGTTCGGTTTTATGACTGCTGCGCCATAGAGCTATGAGCGACAATCAGATGATGGTTCACAGTCAGAAAGAGACAACGTACCACCATCAACTCTTTCGTGTAGCTGCGCAAGAGACGATCCGATAACTTCAGGTCATCTGTTGTAATTGTCTTGGAAACCAGAATGCGAAGAACCCTGCATAGCTTAACAAAGTTGGCAGGATCGTCCCGGTGCAGATTTGAGGCCATGGCATTATCACGTTCTTCTTCTTCAGCAACTGACAGTGTATTAGGCTTGGGTCGTTTGCGGGCACGAGATAGAGCATCATAATCAGGATCATCGCCCTGCATGCGTGAACCATCATTGACACCATTGTCATCTTCGGGTTCAATGTCGCGTTGCTATATTATGTGTGTTAAGCGCACGTATTCTCATGGATACCGTGTCTAGACCTACCGCAACTCGAGCAGTGGGAATACGTGTTGGCTGAGGGCGACCTGAAGTGACTGAACTGTCTGCTTATTCTTGAACCTCCAGACGACGTTAACGAGCCTCCTCAGCTGCCTGTTTCTTGGCCTGAATGGCTGCTTGCTTCTTAGCCTCAAGAACCTCAGCTATTGATGCTGCTCTTCGTGTAGCCATTCCCGCTGGGGTTTCTTGATGGCCACCATAGTCGGACCAGATATGTGGTATCTGCTGATTCTTTGAGTAATGGACATGTTGATGGAAGTTGTGTGCTGACTGCTAGTGGTGCCACAATGGTGGCTAATATGAGCCATTGATCTGCCATTAGTGATCCTTCAGCCGGTTCGCCTATGAGACTGGGTAGTCAGCCGAGTTTGGATGGCATTCGAAGCTAGGAAGATAGCTCATTACTTATTAATAAGAGTAAAACATAAGCCATAATTATACCTCAGCCATAATAACATGGAGAGCTCGGAGCTCCTTCGTTTTGCGAAGGACATTTTGTTGGACCCATATGTGATAGAAGTGAGTCTTGATCAGTCCTTGAGACTTTGATTAGATAATCCCAAACGGTTATCTAGTTGACGTACCCAAGAAAAGGTTGTGCGTAGGATCAATCACAACCATCTCGCATACATCGAAGTAAGGTAGATGAAACAGCTCCGTCCATCGTGTTGCGTATGCTGTCGCAAATTCATCTCGAGCACTCTTGATTTTGCACTTCAAATATTCCTGTTGTAGTCGGCGCTGCTCTGCATTTGTGCGAGCCCGGAAAGCTGACAACGAATCAATATTGATGGAGTACCTGACCGAACTAGAGAAAACGTACCATCCTTGAGGCGTAGCTTTATCGGACTGTTTGACCCAACACAGCGTATAAAAATTGGTGTGAGAATGCGAGCCGAACCCAGCAAGCTTATGAGCAGCTGGCTTGTCGCATACTAGAGCCACCAATGCTACACGAACCAGCCGGCCTTCTGGAAACTTGGGGGTACAAATCACAACGCCTTCACACCATAAACGTATCAATTCATTCGCTAAGACCCGAAGATAGCGCTGAACTTGATCATAATTTGCTTCCTTTGGTCCCGGAAGGATACCTGCAAGTAAAATATTCGCTGTTCGGTATCTGCAAGACAGCAGCATCAGTTATGTATCCCTGGCACTAGTTCATGTTGCGTACCGTAAATGCTCCGGCAAGTTGATCATAATGTAAGACATTAGACATGATGTGTGAGGTGGCGCTAGTTGACTCCGAAGGTATTAGAGCCTGAGAACGTCTGTTATTGAAGGCTTCTAGATGTAGAGCCAAACTGTACCAGTCAACACCCAATGTCACACCGACTCGAAGCTCTCCTGCAGCAATAGTCTCTGCACTCGGCCGAAAGAAGCGATAACCATTGACAGCCTTCAATTCTTGACAGATTTTACCATCAAAAATACCGGTGTATACTCCCGGAACATGCTGTCGAACTTTAACCAAGGAGTTGCTAATTTCGTCTTCGATCCCCGGCACCATCAACAGTGTGGCGAGTTGCTCCTCAAGCGACTTCATAGGGAACTGAAGAAGTGGCTTAGGCTTCTCCCGTGAGGTATGACCATGTCTTTCCTCAGCAGCCGTCGGTGTCGTATTATAAAGTGTATGATTGCAAGCAGTGCATTTGGCATCTGCAGGAGTGTTCACAGCATAAACTTCCTGGCATTTGGGACAGACAAGCAAAATGCGAAAGGATGGCTCCACATCGAGATTGTGGAGAACGGCCGGCAGAGTGCGGTACATTGGCGGATCCACTGGTATACCAAAACTCTGCAGGGCAAGAGCAAAGACCACTGAGGAGGGCATTACACGCTCGAAATGGGAGGTGAAACTGTGAATGCAACCAGACAACGAAGACATAGATGATATAGACTATTTTATTAGGGTGTATGTCGGCTGGAGTGGGAAGGTATGATAGTGTCGATGGCTCGTACTGGTAAGGGCCGGGAGTATTTTCGTGGCGAGGATCAAAGTCATGCAGGAAATCCAACGGTTGACCAGACAATGTAGGTGAGGGAGCCATAGGCAATGGGCTATAGTGTGAACCCCCATTGGATGCTATTTCGAAGTCAGTCACCGGCCTGTCGAATTCCTCGTTGCTGGATTCGTCGTCACTGGATTCGTCGTCATCAGGTTCCTCCCAATCGTCAGTCCCTATTTCTTCGAATAGCTCCCTTGCGAGCACTGCCAGTAGATGCTCCAGCCCCAATGCTTCTGCCTCCTGGACCCTCAGATCATGATCATGCTTCTCCTCCATTCCACCTCGCTCACTCATAAATGAGAAGGCACTCTCATCAACCATACGTTCATCCTCTGGAACTAGCGGGGGAGTGCTCACTAACCGAACTGCAGGCTCGCATCTCTGGGACGATCGTCATCTAGCCCATTTTGAGGTAATGGGCCTGGTGGAAAATGACCTCCGAGTGGAAGTGGCGTTTGGAGCGACGTGCCCAAGTCCTGAATTGACTGCGGACGAAGACGAGGGAGTTCGGACAGATTTGGTGAAGGGTGAGTGACAGTTACCGGACGTGCAGAAGGTCCGATGAATGATGCAAGAGGGCGGGGTGCTGGCAGTGTCGAAATCAAGGACGCTGTTAGCTGGTAACTCTCCTCTTTTCAGTCGCCAAACTTCGTGACTATTCCACTTTTTGCGGAAGACGAGGTCTCCTTTGCATGAATAGCAAGAACAGGGTACTAAAGACTAAAAAAATAATGAAAGAGAACAATGCTAATAGGAGAAACCAACCCACCATTTAATAATACAACGAAATAGAACACATTGCGACGATAGTTTGACTCAAAAACGTTGGTGCAAGAAAGAGAAATCACGTTGCATTGATGCAAGTCTGTCCTGCTAAGTCTCGATTGCCCGGCGTCTAAACTTTCACAGCCACCACGTGAGTATTTGATCTCCCAATCGGCAATTAAGATATTTCATTGGAACTCATCGCGACTATTCATCTTCGCTACTTTTATTCGTCTTCGTCTTTTCTTAACAACCACTGTAACATCGTCTTATCCTATATGCCAGTAACACGAAAAGATGATATTAGGACTGAATGAAGATCAAGAAACTGGGTTCGCAAAAATCGGGGAGTTGCAGCAACCCACGTATATTGTCGAATCAAACACATCATCTGAAACGTATGCGCAGAGCTAAAAGGCATTCCTATCTCGTTATTGACCAACGCTAGACTACTAGAACCATTGTTAGGACAGTCAGAACCGATATTTCGTACACTGACCTATACCCACGAGAGGAGAAACAGCAGGATGGGGATCATTATCACTATTGACGAAGACGGGGTCATCCGAACTATCACAATTCATGCAGCGTATCGAGCCATGCATGCGAGAGCAACGTACCGATTCGGAGATCGAGTCAACATACGTCTTCACGTTGACGACACCGGTGCAGTTATATCCGGTGCCTGTACTGTGAAACTGGGTTGCGTCGAATTTGGTTTTGATCTTAGAAACAGAGGGTATCGTCACCTTTCTGATACTTGGTTGAATACTTACTTTGCCTATCCCTTCGGCCAGGGAAGTTCACGCAGAAGCTTGAATTTGCGTACAAAAGAGTACCTGTAGAGCGGAGAGACATAGATAAACGACGGCTTCTTGTTGTACAGACACTTCTTGAAAGCGAGCTGGATGTATTCTAACTCCAGGTGAGTGAGTTTTATCGGCATAGAGGATAACGGACTCAATAAAATCAGACATAATCTTGTCGTATCTTGCAGAGCAGACGGTTGCTAACTTGCGATAAACTGCAGTGATTCATGAATAACAAGTAAGTACCACGAACCTTACGTACAAAAAAAAAAACGAACTGACTACAGTTCGAAGCAATCCCAGCCACTGACACACGTACCACACGACAGCCATCACAAGCGCTGTCAACACGAGAAAGACCAGATCCGTAGATTCCAAGAGAAAATATGATATCCATCGTGGAAAGTCGAGTATATGTACATTATATATAACACATTATTGCCGCTCACTTCATTCGACAAAAGTCCGACGATTCTAACTCGACTCTCTAACAAACTTTTACCGTCAAATAATCCACTGTAGAGCCTCGTTACTCGTCGTTTGACGGAATGCAGAAAAATACTGATACCCGACAGACTACATTTAGTACGATATTAATATCGGCACATTTGATTCGGCATTTAAAGGCTGCAACACGCGAGAGCCAGTATAGAAGAAAGAAGCCAGAAAGTAAGCATAAGCACATACACATCTCGTTGATGCACTACAGTAAAAATGCTTCAGTGAAAGTGTATTAAAGATACAATATCATAGTGTTACCCACCGCAATGACCAACCAGATGGGACATCACATCACTTGCACCATAAATCTACTATCGCCCACTACCCATAAAGAACTTATAGAGTTACTATTCGCCCTGGGAAACCTGAGCTGAATCCAATGCACAGATATTAACCCATTCCTGTGTCCGAGATCTGTCCTCATGGAGTTCGAATGCCATTTGCACTTAATAAACTTGAATTTCCTGGCTGAACGAATCGCAACTAGTATACACGTATGTCGGATCCATGTTCTCAAACATATATGCACAGAATACATGGATAAAAATTCTTGTGCTTCTCACTCGCAAAAAATCGTACAAGAGCTCCACACAAGGGGCGCAACTATATGAAACACTTCAATCGATACCACTAACTTCAATCAAACATCATGAGACTGAGAACTACCATACAAAAGCACAGAGTTGGATGAACGTATAAAAAGACAAAGATAGATTATAACATTAGAGTGACTACTGTTCTGTTCACCCAGTAACACAACATCGAAAAAGCAGAAAGAGCAGTAATTGAAACTCCGCTATCGTTTATAAACAACTTTCTCACAAGCTTCGGAATTAGCCGCAATTGGACATCGGACTCGTACCCGTGCCGTTGAGCGGCCCACCCGTTCAAGTATTTAAATTTGGAAAATTCCTCCTGCTCTCTGTCGCACTGAACTACTACGGATTAACGAGTGGACATGAAGTTTCGAAAAGACCAAGCAGACAGGGCTGTACTCCATCCAGGGACCAGCTTATCGATCATTTCCTCCAATTCAAGGGATACGCTCGGCTCTAGATCCGGACAAGCTTTACATTACAGGCTACCTTGATTCATGATTATGGTTGTGCCTGAGAGCAGTATTGTGTTTAGACCCCACCCAGGGATCTGTAAAGTTCGACCAGTCTCTCGCGTCTATATTGAATCCCACCGAACTACACAGCCGGTTCTTGTCTTTGTTCGACTAGCTCTGGATGCTCCCTACTTTACGTGGATGTCAAGACACACCTTTGATAACGGCGCTTAATGCCATCAATACGAATGCCCACGACACAGCAACGTGGCTTCCCACGAAGAAATTGTTCATATAAAAGGTTCCCCTTCCTTTGATAATCGCACATCGACTACCCACCTTCGCTTACCCACCTTCGCTAGCCAGATGATCCTGGAAAAGAGATGGCCCGACGAATGGTTCTCATCTCCATCACTGCGGGTCAAATCTTCCTTCAATGTTCCAGTTATCACAGAAGTCGGTCAGCATACACTGAAAAGCGAGCCATTCGGATTAGGATGGATTGTAGAGTGCTCCATTAAAGTTAACATCATCGGTGGGAAATGTGTCCCATCGCAATCTCGGGAAAATTATTCTTTCTACATTCTGCCGAGCTCCTCTAAACACACCTCTCTTGGGAACCTGTCTTTCTGTGCATCATTTGCATCCAAGCCCGAAACCGTGAAGGAAATCCAGAATCTGACCATGGAAACCCTCCTCGTGAAGGATACCTTATCAGACATGGATTGGAATTACAATTCGAACCGCTCCCTCGAAATCGAGGTCACGTTCCCTTTTCGACCAAATCCCGCTCTTGCATCTTGGCCAAGGGTGTCTAAAGCTATAACGTCTACTCTTCATCATGACGGTAAACTGCCCATCGACCTCAAGTTCATCATATGCTCACGCCTGTCACCCCGCGGACACATTGATTATCCAAAGGCAGTTTTTGCGAGCAGTGAGCTCTTGGAGGGGCACACGCCATTTGTGGATAAATGTACGTACACCATTTTTGTGAAAAGAAGGTTGTTGATACTTTCTGCCATCAGACATTAACACGGGTGTGAAGGCGGTTAACCTTGATTCGGACGATTGCGACTCGGCGATATGGAGTGCATATGATTATGACGCAGATAGTGATTTTGACGGCGAGGATGATAGTGATCAAGATACTATGGACATCGACGCTGCACTCGCACCGTCTGCGACAGGTAATTCTTCTTTCTGACTGGGGCGTAATAATTGAATATCGGCACTGTCATGATCAGATATTGATTTCCAAAACCTTCAACCGGCGTATGAGGAGTGGCATTCACCAGGCCGTCTTTCACAAAATATCTCAGTCACGTCTTCCCCACCGAGGTCACCGCTGTTGGAGTTTCAAGTGTCGCGCATCACAGCGCAGTTGACGTCGGGATCATCGGTTGTCAGGGTTAGTCAGGCAAGAACTCGTTTATTACATCCTGTTGCTTCTATTAGTGTACACGGTGAGTAGATAAATAGGTAGTCAAATGAAGACAACCCTCGCCTGTTTGCGAGGGTTCCCTGCTATATCCGGGTGAGCAGCTGGAGAATTACCGCTTATCTCAACAACCGCTGCCACAAACACCAATATTAGCATCTCCATCCATCGATGACATTGATCTGCCAGCAGAAGATACCATAGCTGAGTCTCCTGATAGACCCTTATCGCCGGTTCAACATGGAGACCAAATCCATGAACCGGAAGTACATGGGACAGAGCGCTTTGGGTCTGTCTGGCATGTCGATGACGCCGCATACAAGACGTGGGTTGCTTTCATTAGATGTGGGTTGCTTTCATTAGATACGTGATCCACGCTGATTATTAATATATCTACTAGTTGGACAGCCCTTCTGGCATATCTATACACGCACGAAATCTCTTTTGCGTCCCTCAAGTCAAATGGAACAGCTCGAATCGCACCAGCGGATGCATGCTCTCCCAAGTCAATGTATCGCTTAGCTGTAAAGGTGAGCGATCATAGACACAAGTTTATTCTATTTCTCCTCATTTCACCATCAGGCTGATCTTGACAGTCTTCAAGAGTTGGCGTTCGAAAACCTTCGTTCGCAGTTGACGCCGAGTAACATCATCGCAGAAGTTTTCTCCAAGTTCAGTGGGCAGTACGTTCTCGTTAGCTCTACGGCGCAGTTTCTGATAATGATCCTGCTTAGGTATCCTAAAATACTGGATATGGAGGTCGAGTACTTGGTCTACCACTTCGATGACCCTCTTATGTTGGGATAGCAATCCCGAGTTAGTGCTAGAATGCACTCGAAGCTTCGGCATGACTAAGCGGCATGAACATTTAACCGCAATAGTAGGCACATATAGTAATCCGTAGTAAATTCTAGAAGTAGTACAACTTGTATTTAAGTACAATGCCTCTCCCTCGAGAGGCTAATTAATTCTCTCTCTCTTACATTCTCCTCTGTACTCCCAACAGGTTATGGGCCCCGGCCCTAACTGAACTACTTACACTGTTACCCACTTCGCACTTTTGTACATTATGTACACATACAGAACCACATGGAAAGCCAGTCCGTTTACAGAATTGACCCCCTTAAGGGCCCGGAAAATTACCCGACGTGGAAGATCAAGATGATCGACATCCTAACCGATTTAGGTCTAATTGATTATGCAGACGGAAGCACTCCGGCCCCGGCAGAAGCGGCACTGGTGGCAGATTGGAAGAAGAGCGATAGGAAGGCTCTTTCGACAATAAGGTTGCGGGTTTCAGATGGCCCGCTGGTGTATATTGCTGGTTCGAAGACTTCGGAAGAAGCATGGAATGCTCTAAAAGACATGTATGAGTCCAGGGGACCCATGGGAATTGTCCTTGTTAGAAGGAGATTCTTTAGAGCTCAGTGTGAAGAAGGGGGAAACATAGAGGAACATATTAGGACTATGAGGTCCTATCAAGAGGAGCTGGCATCCCTCAAGCAGAAAGTTGAGGAAGAGGACTTCTCTATTACACTGCTTACATCACTCCCGGAATCATGGAATTCATTCATTTCATCAGTGGACACTGCTGATTTGAAAGATTCCTACAAATTGATCTCCCGAATTCTCCAGGAAGACATCCGATTACGAGAAAAGACTTCTGATCCGACCACAACACTTGCAGCACATGGCAAGAAGTCTAACTCAAAAATCACATGTTACGGATGTGGAGAAGCCGGGCACATCAGGGCAAACTGCCCAAATGGAAAGAAGAATTCTGGAAAGTCATGGAAGGGGAAAGGGAAGGGCCAGACCCAGGCACATGTTGCCAAATCGGATTCAGATGAAGAAGATTACGCGTTTTGCACTACAGACACTGCACTTGTTATGCTTGCAGGGTCATCATGGCTGGGGGACTCAGGAACAACTAAACATATAGTCAAGAACAGATTGCATTTTTCTGACTATGTTGAGACCCCAGGACATGAAGTTATTGGTGTAGGAAAGTCAAAAGGCTTGGGAAGAGGAACAGTAAAGATTAAAATGGTTGAAGGGGACAAGACTACTTCAGTTACACTGAAGGATTGTATTCACTGTCCCGAGGCACCATTCAATCTTATTTCGCTAGGGCGCATCACGGATGCCGGGTTTGAACTCAAATTCAAAGGATCTCGGATGGATATTATCTCACCGCGTGACAAGACAATTGGTCATGGAGATAAGATTTCGAAGCTGTATAGCCTTGACATCATTGCGCCAGAAATAACTCAAGCCCATGCAATTAAACCGGCCCGATCGTGGCAGAAGTGGCACCGAGTGATGGGCCACTTAAATATAGGATCGGTAAAGAGATTATTCAGAAAGAAGATGGTCAAGGGTATGGATGTGGATGAGTCAGCTGACCCCCAGAAGGATTGCAAAGCCTGCATAAAGGCCAAGCACCATGTTGAGCCATTTCCGCAAGAAGCTCAAAGGGAATACACAAGAATAGGTGAAATGACATTTTCGGACCTATGGGGGCCAGCCCGAACTCACGGTATCCATGGAGAAAGATATTACATAAGCTTCACAGATGGCAAATCCCGGAGGACAATATTGTATTTTCTCAAGTCAAAAGAAGGTACAGAGATCCAAAAGAAAATCCAGCAGTACCAGAAATACATCAAAGTCCACAAAGGGGAGGACCTGAAGTTTATGAGGATTGATAATGGGAAGGAATACATTAATGAGGTGGTGAAGGAATACCTCCATGGCAATGGCATTCAGTTGGAACTGACTGCCACATATTCTCCACCCCAAAACGGAATTGCGGAGAGAGTCAATCGGACCCTTGTGGAGCATGCGCGTGCCATGCTAGAAGAACATCACTTGCCGAAATTCCTATGGCCCGAGGCCGTGGCATATGCCACGTACCTGAAGAACCGATCACCGACTAAGGCCATCAAAAATGATCTAACCCCCGAAGAAGTGTTTTGGGGCATGAAACCGGACATTTCAACACTCCAGGAGTTCGGAGCAAAGTGCTGGGTGTTGCAGCAAGATAACAAAAGGTCAAAACTCGACCCGAAATCAAGGGAATTCATTTTTACAGGTCTTACAGATGAATCTAGGGCCTGGAGATATTATAATTCTCAGACCAGACAGATTCAGACCTCAAGAAATGTTATATTCCTTGATGACAACACTAAAGAGCCTACAGACAATGACTATATTGTATCCCACCCTTCGTTGCTCGAGGGGGAGTCAGGGAACAATGTCGAGCAGACTCCAGGTGGAAATGATGACATTTCCGATGATTCCGCGGCTGCCGAAATTGCCGAATCAAAAGGGGAAATGCCCCTTGATGCCCCGGCAACCAAATCAAAGCTTCCCATTTGGCGTGGGAAGGTGATCGAGCCACGTACCAAATCGGTCCGGATCTCATCAATCAATCAACCAAGTTACCGGTTGCTCCATAATCCAGCTGCAAGAGGCACGAAACTGCCGGAATTGCAGCGTGAAATGACACAGGAACCTTTGGAAACTGCAAATATAGCAGCAGACTATGCATGTCTGGGGGAGACTGCAGATAACCTCAGTGATGAGCCATTAAGCCTTGAAGAAGCTAAAACAAGGCCAGATTGGCATCATTGGAAGAAAGCAATGGATGAAGAATATAATCTATTGACTTCTCTGGGTACATGGCAGTTAGAGGAATTACCCCAGGACAGATCACTTGTAAATTGCAAGTGGACTTATAGATTAAAAAGGGATGGTGATGGGAAAATCACCAGATACAAGGCCAGACTCGTTGCGAAAGGATTTTCGCAGGTTCCCGGCATTGATTTCTTCGAGACATATGCACCCGTTGTCAGGCTGGACACATTCCGCCTACTTATGGCCATTGCCGCACAAAGAAACTTGATTATACATGGAATGGATGTCGTCGGAGCTTACTTAAATGGAAAGCTCAATGAATCCATTTACATGGCTCAACCGCCAGAATATTCTGATGGAAGCGGCAAAGTGGCACACCTCAAATTGACATTGTATGGACTCAAGCAATCTGGCCGAGTTTGGAACGAAAAATTAAACGCTACATTTTTGGGACTTGGATACACGAGATTGATCAGTGATCAATGTGTATACATCAGACAAGCGAAATCAGGCCCCATAATTATAGCTGTGCATGTAGATGACATGACATTGCTTGCCCAGGATGATGAAACCATGTCTAACATGAAAGAAGAACTTAAGAAGAAGTTAAATGTTACAGACATGGGGGAGATTCAACATATATTGGGCATGAAGATAGACAGAAATTGGGAGAAGGGCACTATTACCTTATCCCAGAAGGCATATATTCTCAAGGTACTCGAGAGAATGGGCATGAAAGACTGTAAACCGGTCAAAATGCCTATGGACCCGAATGTACGGCTAGAGAAAATCCCCGAAGGTGACCCCCGAGGCACTGACACAGCCACCAGACAGTATTACCACACTGGTGTCGGATCTCTGATGTATGCGGCAAATGGATCCCGGCCCGATATTGCACATGCTGTCACGGAATTAAGCAAATATGTGCAGAATCCGGCTGCTGAGCATGTCACAGCCCTCAAACGAGTTTTCCGTTACTTGAAGGGGACTCTAGACTTAGGAATTACATATGGAGGGACTACAGATGAACTGATACCCTATTCAGATTCAGACTGGGGAGAAGACAGAACAGATAGAAGATCAACATCTGGTTATGTCTGTACCTATGCAGGGGGAGCTGTTACTTGGAGTTCAAAGAAACAGCCCACCGTAGCCCTATCCACTATGGAAGCAGAGTATATGGCCCTCGCGCACACAACTAGAGAAGTAATATGGTTGCGAGCGCTTCTAACCGAATTAGGGTTGCCACCTGATGGTGCAACTACTATTATGGTCGACAATCAATCAGCGATCAAATTCGCTGAGAACCCAATATTCCACGCGCGATCAAAACACATTGATATCCGTCATCATTTTGTTCGCGAGCGCATGGCTTCAAATGAAGTCAAAGTTCAGCACTGCGCCTCAGAGGAGAATTTAGCAGATATATTCACTAAAGGACTACCAAGACCATTACATGAATATTTATCTGCAGGTATTCTAGGTACTCGGAATTGAGGGGGAGTGTTGGGATAGCAATCCCGAGTTAGTGCTAGAATGCACTCGAAGCTTCGGCATGACTAAGCGGCATGAACATTTAACCGCAATAGTAGGCACATATAGTAATCCGTAGTAAATTCTAGAAGTAGTACAACTTGTATTTAAGTACAATGCCTCTCCCTCGAGAGGCTAATTAATTCTCTCTCTCTTACATTCTCCTCTGTACTCCCAACATCTTATATATCCCCAATGGCAAAACAAAATGACGGAGGTTGGGCGTGGCGAGTGTCCTCATGGAACAGAGGTCGTGAACCGGGCCATGTGCCTGGCTTTGTTGGGCAAGGCTCCTGCGAGTTAATTCTTTTATGGCGGCATTTTCAAGTATAGCGTATAGCGATGGCTTTCAATCGTTACATATATTGAGTAGCAGAAAGGTATCACTGGAAATCAATATTTTGTATCTCTTTCGTCGGTAAAGTAAACTTGGAGGAATACGACCGCCTTGTACTGATGCCCAATTCATATTGAGTCTGATGGTGTCGAGATTCGGAGATGACCCACTGCCAGTGCGCGCCGCCATCCGTCCCAGCCTCCAAAATCCGTCCTTCCCAATTCTCGAGTCGACGCCTAGTCGCGCAGATGGGAAAGGAGCATGGCGGCGTCCCTGGAAATCCTACCAAGGTGTCCTGGAGTTCGTGTTAGTGGCCGTATGCCGAGCTTGAGGGCGTGATAGACGACGTTAGATGCTAGAAGAGAAACAACAATGAACTAACTCACCACGTTCGGCCGTTTATCGATATCTACCGTATTAGTACCCCTCGACGCAAGCCAAATCCTGGAGTCCTGTCGACACGTAAGGAGGTGGAAACCGTGGAACGAGGATGTTACCTCGGAGCGTGAGATTGGGACCACGCCACTCAAATCGCAAAGCTTGTAGCCGGGAGCCTTGCATTTGATCCTCCTACCCAACAAGAAATAGTGTCAGCAGATACGACGGAGAGTACTTATATCATTGAATACTTACTACGTGCCTATTCAACAAGCTTATCGCCATTTGAAGAGAAATTTCATGTAAGTTAAGGCCAATATGAGCAGCCTCAGATTGAAATAGAGTAGAAGCGTACAAGTCGAGGGGCAGTGCTCATATCTCCTGATGATGTCAGTGAACAAGTTGTACACGGCATCCTGCGGCATCACCAAGGACACTTGTAGAATGATCGATTGATCGTTCAAAGTACCATCAATCTTCTCATACACGTGTCTACCTTGTCTGCGGTAGCTAGCACCAACAACTATGGCCAACGAAGGAGGGTTATTTTTGCTTTCACTGTTTCTTCCTTGATATCTGTGCTCATATGTCCTCGCCGTAGTCGGATCCTTTTCATTCGTGGTTCGTGTCATCTACATTTGAATACTCAGTCCAGCCTTAAAGCTCTATAGAACTCGAAATCGTCAAGATCGCACCTACAAAAGAGTCAAGGTTTCGCTTGAAAATCACTGCTGGCGCCAAGAAGCAGAAAACAGAAGTAATAAAGATCGATGGGGTCGGCGTCCTGCCGAAGTGGACCCAAAATTTGACGCTGTAAGTTGTATATGCACCCATCTCATCTTGGTGGATGTCTCACGATTTCACAAGTGACTTCGACCCGCAAACTGTGGCTTTATGGGAGCTTTACGGTCGTCTGTGGATGAGCCCACATTTCAAGGTCCTTGGCAGCGCTGAGAAAACACTTGGAGAATTGTTTGGAGAGACTAGTACGAGTGCGTGCTGTATTTCTTTTTTTATTCTAACAAATGCTGATTTTTCTGCAGGCGCTAATATACATCTATACAACGGATCTTCTGAGGTCGCAGTCCTCAAAGTATCTTGCAAGTTGGGCGGTGCCAAGGATGTCATGACCGATGTCGTCCCGAACATCGAGAAACCCTCAGAAGGCTCCAAGCTTCTGGATAGCAACGACACTCTGGACACGGTGCTCAATGCCGTGAAGCAGATGATTGATGTTCTCGCGGACGTAGGCAATATTTTACAAGCTAATTCATATTGCTTAACAAGCCTCCTCCCAAGGTGCACCCCGCGGCTACCATCGCTTGGGGATTTCTGTCTATCGGATTCAAAGTGGGTTGTGGACGGTGTTCCCAGTGCATGGATATCTTCACATCATAGATACAGGTCTTAAAGAAGCAGCACGACACGAATCAAGCTATACGTGATCTTTACACAGACATGATATCAGCATATGAAGTGTTCAGCAAGGATGATATCTTAGAGCAGCGAGATCGGTTACGGGGAACATATAGTTCCTTGTTCAAGCAGACCATTGAGTGCGCCATTTTCATTGAAGGCTATACAAAAGAGAGCGGGATAAGTATGTTTATAAGCTACAATCATCTCATGATATTTGACGGTTCTTTCAGAGCATCTCTTCAAGATGGATATATCGGCCCAAGCCGAAATTTTTCGTCAGGCTTTCGTTGACCTGAAGAACCACTTGAGCATGGGATATGCAAAGGAGGCAGTCATTGTCACTCTCGGTGTCCAGAAAAGTGTGGATATTCTGGGTGCGCCGTTTTTCAGCTGCAGTGCTTCTTGAGTGCTGACCATTGACGCCTTTAGTCATGAGAGAACGGCTACGAGATCTCCATCCGCCTCAAGAGCTAGGCCCAAAATCGTGGTGTATGCAAGGAACGCGTGTCGCGACCATCAACATAATGGTGTCGTGGATTGCCCAGTGTGACGGCAGGACGATGTGGTGCAAAGGATTGGCGGGGACGAGGAAGAGTTCCCTGATGGGAACTCTCCATGAGCTACTCACAACGAATTTCGGAGGACGCAGTCGGCTTGCAGCATTCGTTCGCTACGACCGTATCGAGTATTCAAAAGCTAGCAAGTTAATCACCAGTATCGCATACGCCTTGGGAGTGTTTGACGACCGTATCG
Organism: Desarmillaria tabescens; assembly: GCF_030435595.1. Classification (NCBI taxonomy): domain Eukaryota; kingdom Fungi; phylum Basidiomycota; class Agaricomycetes; order Agaricales; family Physalacriaceae; genus Desarmillaria; species Desarmillaria tabescens. The sequence goes on along the minus strand of NW_026848381.1, from coordinate 119,831 downwards.
GGATGGCCATCTCCTTAGTTGTCCAGACATTGCCATCGGTGGCGACCTTGCCACCGTCTGCTCAGTTTCAGCTTCTACTCCGTAATCCGCTTGAATCCGTTCCTGATCTTGGTGATGGAGGACCTCTGGTTGTCATCATTGATGGATTGGATGAGTGCGACGCATCTGATGATATGCTGGCTGTCCTCGCCGAGGGATTCGGTCCGAAACTTCCCTTCATGCGGCTCATTGTGTCCAGTCGACCAGTTCATCACATAGCTACGGTGTTCGAGGGACAAGACTGCATATATCCACTCTATTTGGATACCTCCTCCAAGAGTATAGACCGTGATATCCAGTTCTATTTGGAGCGAGAGCTTGCAACCATACACGACAATGCGTTCCTGAAGAAGTGTGAAGAGCTAGATGCTGTCAATGAACTGACAGCACGGGCGAGTGGTATATTCATTTGGGTAGCGACTGTTGCGAAATTTATCCATGCATTTCCAGGGATATCAAGGTTGCAGGCTCTCCTAGACACGAAAATCCCTAGAGACGCCACCGAGGCTCTAACAACCTTATACTGCAAGGCTCTGGATACTCTCGTGTCTGAACCGGGTACCAATACGGATATTAAGAAGTATGTGCGAAGCGTTTTAGGTGCTGTGTTGGTGACCCAGACACCTCCAGGGATGACAGAGGACGTCCTTGATAAAATTGTCCTACTAGGCAAAGGCAGCCCTCCTTCGCGTCACATCGTGTCTATGCTAGGAAGTGTACTTAGCCCTGAAACTGAGGACTCGCCGATCCGACTCATACACAAATACCTCGACGCTTTCTTGCAGGATCGGAGTCGATGTGGAGATGAATGGTTCGTCGATGTCGCTTTGCACCACAAGGCAATAGCTGAACAGTGTCGGATTGTATCGAAATCATTTCTGAAGACATGGTCTCCCAAAAGTGATATGGACATCGGAGCCGTACCGGTGTATATATCCAAATATACATTGTTTGGAATGTTCTGGTATTCCGCTTTTGACAAGAGTGACATAGAACTATTCACTTCCTTTTTTCCCCGGTACTTTCGTCCATGGTTGGAGGTTGTTGTCACGGATGGCGGCATTCTCCATTTTGAAATCATGGACACGTTCTGTCGACAACATGGGCTAACACGCATGCCAATCGAAGTCGATATCCGCGATTCGGACACTATCCATCGTGTTCTTCAAAGTTCCGCTGCGTTTTACTGTCACCTTCACCATTCTGGCGAAGAGAGCCCCCTTGCTGGAAAGGTCACTCGAGTGTTTGAAACTCCAAGCAGTGGTACAGGGCTCTCCCTTCGACCCCTACCCCCCAATCGCCGCCATCCCCTTCTGGTTCCCTATCTTCTTCCCTACCACCTTTAACCCTACCGGCAATAACCTGAACATCGAAGATGTGATTTTCGTTGATGCCGATATGCAGACAAGATATGGATTTAAAATTGTCAATACCACATTGGTGCCTCTTTATGTTTCGATGTTCATTTTCAATGTCAGTTCTTTGAGCATTCGTACGTAGTCCTGTCGATCTTCACTCTTTGCTCTACTGACGAGATCCTGCCTTTTTAGATGCATTCTATCAACCGGGAAGTGCAGAAGGTGTTGATGATCCGCTTCCCGCCGGAAAATCATGGACCATCGGGTACGGCACCAAGCAAAGGACTGGTCCATGGACCTTCAATGTAAAAGAAGGACAAGATGTTGATGTTGGCTTCTTGAAGCTTTTCTTCTCGACAGAGTATCTAGACTTGTCGGCCATCATTCAAGAGTCACCTTTTAAAGGCTATCGCCAGAGGGTATCGCCTCTGATGAGGAAGATACCTTCCCTATATCATACAATGTGTGTTCCAATTGTTCAAAAAAGGGGAGCTGAAGCTGAGACCAAAGACGAGGAGGAGGGTGATATTGTGGAGAGTGAAGAGTAGACTTGTTTTAATTGTATGGCTGTTCATATATATAAATATTTTTACTGCATTTTGGCACTGTGTATTTGAATCGCGAGTACTGGTCCGGCAAGACCATCAATTACATTTCGAATATCTCAGGGTATCGTGATGATGTTTTTAGGCCTGAGCTGAGGGCGTAGATTATCGAATGCGTGTTTCTTTCCACTTTCATTGCTGGCCTAGGGTATACGGGTTTAGACACTCGGATAGAAGAAAACAGCAATATCGTACTTTAACTGCAAGACGATACATTGCTTTCGGAGAACATGCATCACCGACGTCGTACGAGCGTCCACCACTGGATTTGGGCGGGATGAAAGCGACCTCCTTCAAGTTGGTGTACATATATACTATTAAGGCTCGGAAACTAAACGGGCGGTGGATCCATGTCAATTATTGTGCAGGTAGAGATGTAGGGGTACGTACGTCCTGAAAGCCATGGCATTGACCAATGCCAGGTGTGCAAGAGATGCCACAGCTTTCTCTTGAGGCCGCTCCGCTTTGTAGGCCAAGCAGTCTTCGGAAAACCGGCCCGTAGGCTCATCAACGTCACAGGTACTTCTTTTTCATATTCAGAAATGCAAATACTATCAGATTTACTAGCACAGCGAGTCAATTGAGGTATGAGAACGAAGGCCTTTAATCGGTGAATGTTTGGATGGAAAATCAGCGTCTACGTCGAATATTGATACTGTAGACAACATTTTACCGCTAGGAGATTCGGGTGGCATAGACTAGACTGTATCCAGATTTGGGATATACGAAAGATAAGGCCCGGGCAAGTGGATCCGGTTCCCGCTCCCTGATAGTGATGTCAGACATTTCGGAGACGTCGCGGGGGGGGGGGGGGAGCCTCGTCCAAGTCAGATACGAGATCACTTTCTTCGCCATAGAGATACTGGTAGATGCCAGGTGGATGAGAATCATCTCCAACACGGGAACCATTCATATCTAGAAAGAGGGTATATATTAGTATTTACGAAGGAATGCAGCGCCAGATGAAACATACAGATATCCAAGAATGAGTTGCAGCCCTTCAAAATGTTTCTGCTTGCAAAAATGGGACGATGGTTGCATATGAATGGACCTTTCCCCGTCAGTGTGACAATGAGATCAGTGAAAAGTTCGCCCAGTCGAAGGGATATCGCAGCGCCCGAGATGAGTTGTCGCGGTTCGTTCGACCTCTTTTACTCTCTTACCTCCACCTTCCCAGCCTCGTCCATATTGGGACGTTTAGTGCATGTGTTACGCATTAGCACGTGTCTTGCGAGGTGTTGCGACCAAAATAGCATGTTTGGCACACCGGCATTAAGTCAAACAAAGCGACGACTCCGTACCGCCATTCTCGTACTTGTTTTTGATCTCCCTTTTTCGTCCGGCAACGTTGTTCGAGGCCTTTCAAGACACTCTCGCTGCAGGGTGATTTCAAAGCATCCTGTTAGTAGAAGTCGGCATTGATTTTGGATGACAATTCACCTTGATTTTCAGCTTTTTCGATTGCTCCAAAGTTCAAGCACTCGACGTGAACCGCAATTTCTTCAAAAATTTGTCTCCGGCGAGCGAATCCCTACCAAGAGGACTTCAACGTTGGCACAGAGTAGGCGTGGAATGTGGGTGATGGCCGTTTTAACCATCCACCCTTCCCCTGGTCGTCGTTCCCAGACAGACTCTCTCTCGACGACTGGATTCAAGACGACTAATCCAAGGACCTGATTTTGGGTCAAGACAATGTTCGCCATCCGGCAAGTAGCGCCTACACGTCGTGAAGGGAAAGACTTGTTCGTCGCACTTGACCATGATGGGAGCCGGGAGACAATAACGACAGCATACCGTCGGATGAAGCGGGAGGTAGATGTGCTGGGAATGGTTAGTCTCTCCGATTACTTGCATTCATTGGCACTCACATCTCTGTAGCTCGATCTTACCTACATGACTCTCCTTCACATGACGACCTCAAGTACCAAATCTTGGCCATTAACGATGTATCGAGGACAGCTACCCAGACTCAGTGTATCATTGTCCGGTGAGCATACAACGATACTGGGAGTAGATGACGTGGGAAGGAGAATAGCCGCGGACATGCGCAGGAGTAGCCCGATCTCACTCGGTTGAAGAATACGCTCAAGGGACATATCGAGCCCTTCCAAATACAAACGCAACATCGTGGCATCTGGCGCGCTTGGGAGCGGGAATTTGGCACTATGCAGCGAAAGCAGACGGAGACTACGGATTCGTGTCTGGAGGGTGGCGTAAGGTTCTCTCTCACAATTCTATAACTTTGGCTAAATTGCATTATCCACCAGTATGTTCGATGCCGGCGTTCCTGCTAGTTACGGTCTGCAAAATCCCATCCGCGCTATTTGGCGACTGGCAACAAACGCGCCTGAACCATGACTACGCGACCAGGGTGTGCCTACTATCTTCTTGTCTAACATGAGGCTCTCGCGTGTCGTACAACCCACGCAGTCCGTTTATCCCTCTAACACCGTTGCCGCTGTGTGCCCACTCCTTATGCCAATGACTACTTTTCCTGCCCCATATCTTCCTCAACAGCCTCGCCGCTCTTGCAATGACCAGATCTCGTCGTGGAGATTTCGCTGCGGACAAGTAAACCGGTAAATGAGTCATAAGTGTGTCCATTTTTGTCCTAATCTCTCGTGATTCGAAAGCTTACTCTTGCTAGCTCTGGCTGCTCATGGGCGTCAAGATACACTTTTGATAATGTCGCCTAATGCCATCGATACGATGCAGCAACATAGTTTCCCACGGAGGAATCGTTCCTTCGACAACACTTTGACCGTTAGCCAGATGATCTTGGAAAAGAGACGACCCCACGAATCGTCCTCATCTCCACCGTTGCAGGCCGAGTTCTCTCCGTTCTGTTTATCAGTGAAGTCGGCAGCATACATCGAACACTAAGCCATTTGGATTAGAATGGATTACAGAGTGTTCCATTAAAGTCGACACATCCGGCGGTAAACGCACTCATACCTCTCTCGAGGACCTGTTCGTTCGCGTACAAGACTAAAGCTGTGAAGGTTGTGGAGAGTCTAGGCCTAGGAACCTGCCTCGTAAAGGCTACCTTAGCAGAATCAGAATTGATTTACTGATCGAACCTCACCCTCGAAATCGAGGTTATGCTGCCTTTACAACCAAATCCCGCTCTTACGTCTTGGCATGGGACGTCCCATCTACATCACGATGGGAAACTGCCTATCGATCTCAAGCTCCGGGGAGCGGAGTTTGCGAGCAGTGCATTCTTGGAAGGGGTACACGCCGTTCGTGGATAAATGTACGCACACCATCGTTGTGAAGGGAAACTTATTGACACTCGGCTGTTAGATATTAAGACGGGTGTGAAAGCAGTTAACGCCAATTTTGACGATTGCGAGTCGGATATGGATGACGCAGATAGTGGTTTCAACGAGGATGATGGTGATCAGAGTACGAAGGACATCGACACCGCACTGGCGCCGCCTATGACAGGTAATTTCTCCTTGTGCTTGGTGCGTAATTATTGACTGATAACTATCAGAACCGTCATGGCCAGATTTTGAGTGCCAAAACCTTCAACGAGTGTATGAGGAGCCGTATTCAGCAGACCATCCTTTACAAAACCCCTCGATAATGGCTTCCTTATCAGGATCATCACCACGAACGGCGTTAGCATCTCTGTCTGTCGATGACATTGACCCACCAGCAGAAGAAACCACAGCCGAGCCTCTTGATGGTGTGTTATCGCCAGTTTCATACAGAGAGAAAATCCATGAAACAGAAGTACAAGGGGCAGAGCCCTTGGGTCTATCTGACATCTGAATGACGCCGCGTATAAGACGTGCGTCGCTTTCATTGAACTTGCGATCCACTCTAATTATATGCTAGTTGGAAAGCCCTTCTGGCGCATTTGTACCCTCGCGATCTCTCTTTTGCATCTCTCAAGCCCAATGAGATCGCAACAACGGATGCATATCCGTCCAAGTCGATGTATCGCTCCGCTGTGAAGGCGAGCGATTACAGGCACAAGCTTATTTTATTTCTTCTGGTTTCCCAATCAGGCTGGACATTCGTACGCAGTTGACGCCGAGTAACATCATCGGCGAAGCTTCAGTGGTCGGTACGTTCTCGGTTAGTTTTACGGCCTGGTTCTGATAATGATCCTGCTTAGGTACCCCGAAATACTTGATATGGTTGGTCGACCACATCGCAAACCCTCTTATATATCCTCAATGGCAAAGGAAAATGGCATAGGTCGGGCATGGCGGGTGTCCTCGTGGAATTTGTTACACATTAAGTAACATGCAGGTATCAGAAATTAAATAATGTCTTGTATCCCTTTAGTCGGCGACGTAAATTCAACGGATCAGCCCAGGCTATTGAGTCTGGTATCTCAGGCTTACGGTGTCGATTGAAGCTTTTGGACGGTCCTTGTGGGGGTTGCGGAAGTGTACTTGACGCAGGCATCTCGCGATGGTGGTACTCATGAAGTCGACCGCGAATCGTGGTTCAAATTTGACCCTCGGCGGCGGCAGACTCTCGTCAGTTTGAACAAGTGGCGTTGAGGGCAATTTTTGTGGTGGCCAAGGAGGCTGCGGAGGTGTATCACATAGGCACGCCTGATGACCTGGTCGCCGTCGATGGAGAATCAACGTTTCAACGAGCGTACCCTTGAATGACCCTGCACTCAGCGTATCCGGCGTTGAACCAGGTGGTTTTCGTCTCCTCGAAAGTACTGGTGGTACTGGTGAAGTCGGAAGTGAATCGTGGGTCAAAGGGGACATTGTCGAATCCTCCGTCCTGAGAATCGGAGACGTTAACGACAGTTTTGCGAACGCGTCTGTTGGACTCAACGGCGATGGCGATGTCGGCATCCGAGCTCGGCCTTTCCTCGTCTTTGGCAGAACTACCCATCCTCACTCTCCTTGTTCCGTCCTTTTCTCCACCGGCAAGACCTCCTTCGCTTTCTTTTGGCATCATCTCGAGTACACAGCTCATCCTACCATCACCTGCACGAGCCACGAACGCAAACATTCCTTCCAAGGCATCGACAGCTTCAAGCTTCATAGTATTGGTAGCAGGTATGGTACTAAATGAAAATGTAAGCCTTGGTCGCAAAAGTACCAAAAAAGCGGCTCACCCGAAGAATTAATCCAGTCAGTGCGCTTCCTCCGCGGTTGCTCCAAACATGGCTTTCGGTTGCCCAATATACGGAGTGAGCCTATCAGCGACCGTGGCTATAGAAAGCTGGAGATGAATCAGGATCAATGAGCGCTACCACGTGCCTGGTTCGTCTTCCCTTCCGCGTAACCGAGCACTGGCAGATGACTTTTCTAGCAAACGTAAAACGAGGAGAGGAGTTGAGCTGAAAGGACTCTAGACCTGTAACCGGTCGTCTTCCATATATGGGAGCAAGCTCACGATATATTCATAAGACCGTGAGCTTGCTCCCATATATGGAAGACGACCGGTTACAGGTCTAAAAGGACTCGGCGCCGCACTGCGAGGTTGCCATCCGAGGTGATTCTCAATTAAGGCTCGCCATGAGTTGAACAAGTTGTACGCGGCATCACCAAGGATACGTGTGGGATGATTGATTGATCGTTCAAATGTTGTGGGACTTCCCATACATGTGTCAACCTTGTCTGCAGTAGTCAGCACCAACAACCATGGCCAATGAAGGAGGGTTAGTTTCGCTTTCACTGTTTCTTCCTTAATTTCTGTGCTCATATGTCCTCGCTGTAGTCGGATGCTTTTCATTCGTGGTTCGTGTCATCTACATTCGAATACTTGGTCCAGTGTTGATGTGCTGCACAGAGGCCGAAATCGTTACGATCGCAGCCCCAGGAAAGTCGAGGGTTCACTTGAAGATCACGGCCGGCAACAAGAAGAAGAAAACAAAAGTAATCAAGAAACCTGATAGAGGTGTCATGCCCGGTGGCGCGTTGACTATAAATATGAACCTGTAAGTTGGTATATGTGCTCTTTCGTCTTGGTGGATGTCTCATGATCGCAGTGACTTCGCCCCGCAAACCAGGATTTTATGGGAGCTTTACGGTTGTCGTTGGCCAGTGATCCCACGTTACAAGGTCCTTGCCAGCGTCGAAAAGACACTTGGAGAATTGTTTGAAGGGAGTACTAGTACGAGTGCGTGCTGTGCTTATTTCTTTCTTCTGATATATCCTGATTTTTTCTGTAGGTGCTGATATACATTTATTCAACGGATCTTCCGAGGTCGCAGTCCTCAAAATATCTGCCCAGTTGGATAGTCCCAGTAATATCGTGATGGCTGTCGTCCCAAATATCGAGAAACCCTCAGAGTGCTCCAAGTTTCTGGATCCCAGTACTCTGCAGACGGTGTTCGATGCTGCGAAGACGATGATCGATACTCTCGCGGGGGTAGGCGACATTTTACATGTTAATATATATCGCTTGACGAGCCTCTTCCCAAGGTCCACCCTGCGGCTACCATCGCTTGGGGATTTCTCTCTATTGGATTTGAGGTGGGTGTCAACGGTGTTCCCAATGCACAATATCTTCACATCATAGAGGCAGGTCCTGAAGAATCAGCGTGACACGAAAGATGCAATATGGGATCTTTACAAGGACATGATATCGGTGTATGAAGAGTTCAGCAAGGATGATATCTTAGAGCAGCGTGATAGGTTACAGGGAATCTATAGTTCCTTGTTCAAGCAGACCATCGAGTGCGCCCTTTTCATCGAAGGCTATGTAAAGAAGAGCGGGATAGGTACGCATTTGGGTCACAATCATCTTACGATATCTCACAGCTTTCCCAGGGCGTCTTGTCACAATGGACATATCGGACCAAGCTGAGAAATTCAGTCATGCGTTCGCCGACCTAAAAAGCCAGCTGAGCATGGGATTGATAAAGGAATCAGTCACTGTCACTCTCGGCGTCCAGCAACTTGTGAATGACGTCCAGGAGCGCGTGGACCTTCAGAGTGCGCCGTTCTTCAGCTGCAATTCGCTTTAAACGCTGACCGTTGAGACCTTTAGTCATGAGAGATCGACTACGAGATCTCGAACCACCTCAAGAGCTGGGCCCAAAATCACGCTGTATGAAGGGAACTCGTGTTGCGACGATCAACAAGATGATATCGTGGATTTCCCAGTGTAATGGCGAGATGATGTGGTGCAAAGGCTTGGCAGGAACAGGGAAGAGCTCTTTGATGGGAACTCTCCATGACTTACTCACGGACATGGGGGGACGCAGTCGGCTTGCGGCCTTCATTCGCTACGACCGCATCGAATATTCGAATGCCAGCAGGTTAATCACCAGTATCGCTTATGCCTTGGGAATTTTCGACGTGCGCATTGGGATGGCTATCTCCAAGGTTGTCGAACAATCGCGATCGGTGGTGACTATGGCGGACCCGTTTGCTCGGTTTCAGCTACTACTTCGTAGTCCACTTGAACGCATCCTTGATCTTGTTGATGAAGGACCCCTGGTTGTCATCATTGATGGATTGGATGAGTGCAACGCGTCTAGTGAACTGTTGACCACACTCGCTGAAGGATTTGGTCCGAAACTTCCCTTCATACGGCTGATTGTGTCCAGCCGACCAGTTCATCACATAGCTACGGCGTTCGAGGGACGAGACTGCATATATCCGCTCCATTTGGATACTTCCTCGAAGAGTGTAAACCGTGATATCCAGTTTTATTTGGAGCGAGAGTTTGCAACCATATGCAACGATGTGTTCCTGGAGAAGTGTAAAGAGCTAGATGTTGTCAATGAACTGACAGCACGGGCGAGTGGTTTATTCATTTGGGCAGCGACTGTTGCGAAATTTGTCCGTGCATGTCCGGGGATATCGAGGCTACAGGCTCTCCTAGACACGAAAACCCCTAATGGCGCCACTGAGGCTCTGACAACCTTATACCGCACGGCTCTGGATACTCTCGTGTCTGAACCAGGTGCCAATGTGGATATTAAGAAGTATGTGCGAAGCGTTTTAGGTGCTGTGTTGGTGACCCAGACACCTCCAGGGATGACAGAGGACGTCCTTGATAAAATTGTCCTACTAGGCAAAGGCAGCCCTCCTTCGCGTCACATCGTGTCTATGCTAGGAAGTGTACTTAGCCCTGAAACTGAGGACTCGCCAATCCGATTGATACACAAATCCCTCCACGATTTCTTGAAGGATCGGAGTCGATGTGGGGATGAATGGTTCGTCGATGTCACTCTGCACCGCAGGGCAATAGCCAAACAGTGCCGGATTGCATTGAAATCATTTCTGAAGACATGGTCTCCCAAAAGTGATGTGGACATTGGAGCCGTGCCGGCGTATATATCCAAATATGCATTGTTTGGAGTGTTCTGGTATTCTGCTTTTGACAAGAGTGACTTAGAACTATTCACTTCCTTTTTCCGCTGCTACTTTCTTCCATGGTTGGACATTGTTGTCACGGATAGCGGCGTTCTCCATTTTGAAATCATGGACACGGTCTGTCGACAACGTGGGCTAACACGCATGCCATTCGAAGTCGATATCCGTGATTCGGACACTATCCACCGTGTTCTTCGAAGTTCCACTGAGTTTTACCGTCACCTTCACCATTCTAGCAAAGAGAGCCCCCTCGCCGGAAAGGTTACACTCGAGTGTATGAAACTCAAAATGAGAAATGGCTCCTTCAAGCCTAGCGGCAATAACCTGAACATCGAAGGTGTGATTTTTGTTGATGCCGATGGGCAGACAAAATATGGATTCAAAATTGTCAATACCACATTGGTACCTCTTTATGTTTCAATGTTCATTTTTGATGTCTGTGATTTAGAAATCCGTATGTAGTCCTGTTGATCTTCACTCCTTGCTCTACCGACCAGATCCTGCCTTTTTTAGGTCCACTATATCAACCGGGAAGTGCGGAAGGTGTTCATACTCCCCTCCTCCCTAGAGAATCATTGACCATCAGGTACGGCACCAAGCTCTGGGACGTATGTTCCTTCAGTATAAAAGAGGGACAAGATGTCGATGTTGGCTTCTTGAAGCTTTTCTTCTCGACAGAGTATCTAGATTTGTCGGCCATCGTCCAAGAGTCATCTTTTGAAGGCTATCACCAGAGTGTTCCATCTCCGATGAACAAGATACCTTCCGCATGTCATGCAATTTGTGTTCCAATTGTTCAGAAATGGGTAGCGAGTGCCTCGCAACGCCCCGGAGGCAGGTTACAGTGGCCAGGGCCGCTAGTATGATTTCCATTTTGTTGATTTGACATTGCTCCCAAGTACATCCCGCAGTAGTATGTACCATACCTAGTGTACCCCGCAGTCCATTATTCTTATACAAGGTTCGGCCTCCTTTGATAGTACCTCGTCCCTTAAGTTCACTAGCCAAAATCTGAACATACCTCTCTTTTCGTACTTCATTTGCGTCCAATCCCGAAACCATGGAAGTAGTCGGGAGTCTACTTTAGCAGAGTCTGGTTTGATATACAGCCGAACCTCACCCTCGACATAGAGGTTACGCTCCTGTTTCAACCAAATCCGGCTCTTACGTCTGAGTCGAGGATATGTAGCGAGCTTGAGTGCAAGACATGCGACATTAGATACTAGGAGAAGAGAACCAACAACTCACCAACTCACCATGGTTTGACCTTTTTATCGATATCCACCATACTAGTGACCCTTGACGAGTACCAAATCCCAGAATTCGGATACTACCCAATGACGTGTTAGTTTGTGAAAACACAGTGAACATAGGCGATGTGCCTTGGAAAGGGAGACTCATCCTGCAAAGTGAGGAATTTTCAACGTTATTCCCATATAATTCCTCCCTCATAATCACCTCCTCATACCGTCTACACACCCGACAACTCGCATCCCAACTCAGTCCAATTTGAGACTCCTCGACGCGTGTCGACCCTCGGAGGATTGAATAAGTGGCGTCGAGGGCGATTTTTGTGGTAGAAAGGAGGGACGTCGCCAAGGTGTATCACATAGGCACTTCTGACGAACTGGTTGCCGTCAATGGAGAATCAATGGACGTGTTCTCGAATGGCTCTGCACCCAGTGCATCCAGCGTTGAACTAGGTTGTTTTTGTCTCCTCCTCGAGAGCGCTTGCGGTACTAGTGAAGCCAGCAGAGAATCGTGGATCAGTTGGATTCTCCGCCTTGAGAATCGAGGATATTAACGAAAGTTTTGCAAATGCATCTGTTGGGCTGAAGGGTAATGGCGACGTTGGCATTCATGCTTGGCCTTTCCTCATCCTGGGTGGTACTCCTTGTTCCGTTCTTTTCTCCACCGGCAAGACTTCTTCACTTCCTTTCGCTTGTGCTTTCCTTTTCCTGGTACAATCTTGGCGCCACCTCTCTCCCTTGCTCTGCTTCCCGACCAGCGGATCTAGGTTGCCAGCCTTCCAATCCCCTCTGTGCATCACCTCGAGTGCACAACCCATCCTGCCGTCGCATGCGCAAGTCATGAAAGCTCCCTCCAAGGCGTCGACAGCTTCGACCTTCCCTTCCTCACCACCATGTATGGGATGGGCATCGTCCCATTCCCATCCAAGCACTATCTCATCTCCGGCACTTAGCTCTTGTATGGTAAACCTGAACCCATCGTCATGCGGCAGCTCACACATGCACTGGAGCGTAGAGTCGTCAGGAGAGAATATTTGCTTGGCCGTCATCGAAGTAGAAGCACAGGGAGAAGAGGAAGCACAGGGTAGCGTTGGTAGCAGGTATGGTACTAAGAGAAAGTATAAGTCTTGGCCACAAGTACCCAAAAAAGAGAGGCTCACCTGAAGAAATCAAGTCAAACGTGCTCATTGCGCAGTTCATCCGATATGGCTTCTGGTTTCTCAGTATATGGAGTGAGCCCAGCAGTAACCAATGGCCATAAAAATCTGGATATAAATGAGTACCGGCACAGATCAATGAATACCGCTACGTACCTGGTTTGTCTTCCTTCCCGCGTAACCGAGCACTGGCAGATAAATTTTATCGCAATACAAAATGAGGAGACATGTCGCACTGAGCAGAGTCAACGTCTAGCTGTTATTTGCCATTTGACAGATAGATTACACTTGGTGGACGACCATGCTCAAAATGGAACCTTAAATAAAAAGAGAACCCAGCCTCATCCATACTGGGACGTTTAGTGCGCGTGTGTTACGCGTTAGCACGCGTCTTGCGAGATGGGTGTTGTTGACCAAAATAGCATGTTTGGCTCGCCGGCATTGAGTCAAACAAAGCGATTACTCCGCACTGCCATGATGCCATCCTCTCCATAACGAGTGTACCGTCGGATGAAGCGGGAGGGAGGTAGGATGTGCTGGGAATGGTAAGTCTCTCCGATTACTTGCATTCATTGGCACTCACATCTCTGTAGCTCGATCTTACCTACATGACTCTCTCCTTCACACGACGACCTCAAGTACCAAGTCTTGGCCACTAACGATGTGGCAGCTACCCGGAGTGTATCATTGTCCGGCGAGCATACAACGATACTGGGGGTAGATGACGCGGGAAGGAGAATAGCCGCACTGGACACACGCGGGAGTTCGCCCACATAGCCCGATCTCACTTTCGATTAAAGAATACGCTCAAAGGACATATCGAGCCCTTCCAAATACAAACGCGACGTCATGGCATCTGGCGCACTCGGGAGCGGGAATTTGGCACTATGCGGCGAAAGCAGACGGGGACTACGCATTCGTGTCTAGAGGGTGGCGTAAGGTTCTCTCCCATAATTCTATAACTTTGGCTAAATTGTATTATCCATCAGTATGTCCGATGCCAGCGTCCCTACTAGTTGCGGTCTGAAAAATCCCCTCCGCGCTATTTGGCAACCGGCGACAAACGCGCCTGTACCATGACTACGCGACCAGGGTGTCCCTACCATCTTCCTGTCTAACATGAGGCTCTCGCGTGTCGTACAACCCATGCAGTTCCTTTATCCCTCTGATACCGTTACCGCTGTGTGCCCACTCCTTATGCCAATGACTATTTCTCCTGCCCCATATCTTCCTCAACAGCCTCGCCGCTCTCGCAATGACCAGATCTCGTCGTGGAGATTTTCGCTGCAGGCAAGTAAACCGGTAAATGAATCATAAGTGTGTCCATTTTTGCTGCGATCTCTCGTGATTCGAATGCTTATTCTTTCTTGCTAGCTCTTTACTCTACATGGACGTCAAGATGCACCTTTGATAATGGTGCTTGATGCCATCGATACGAACGCCAACAGCACAGCAACGTGGTTTCCAAATCTTTTGGTAAAATGCTCGGCCTTCGACAGCACATTGAACCCCCGGTCTCCGCTAGCCAGATGTTATTGGAAAAGAGACGACCCGACGAATGGTTCTCGTCTACATCACTGCAGGACAAGTCCTCCTTCTCCGTTCTGTTTATCAAAGAAGTCGGCCAGCATACACTGAAAAGCGAGCCATTCGGATTAGGATGGATTGCAAGGTGTTTCGTCAAAGTCGACACCATCGGGGGCAAATGTGCTTTAATGCAATCTCGGGCGACGTTTATCTTCTACATTCTGCCCGACTTTTGCGCCACGATGCCGTTTCGAATTCGGGCGAGCAAGGACGCAGCGTTGGTAGTTGCAAGACTCATTTTCAACACGAACGATACATCTCCCACCCAAGGTTCTCCCTGGACAATGGCTTTTGCGCCACCACGACGTGTCAACATCTGGCGAGCAAGGGCATGACGTTGTGAGCGCTGTACCGTGTGTTTCTGAGGTGTGTGGAGTCTAGGGAGGATGTGCAGGAAGACGGTACGTACCTACCACATCAACGGCTGTTTTTGTTGCTAATCATTCCAATACAGGCTACTCGTCACGCGTCAAGCTTCAAGGCTTGTGTTCAATAGGAACGATGCATTTACCATCCAACGCACTCTTTTAATGACGACCTTCGCACTGTGACGACGTATCGACGTCCGGCGAATGCTGTATGGGCGAGTAGATGTTTCCGAAGCGTCATATTTCTTTAAAGCTAATGATCTCCATATAGGATGTCGACGGTACCTTTTCTTTCTAATTGTATCCAGTGTCGGCGCCACCATCGTGCGTCTGTTCAGAAGGAGGAAATCAGTGTGGATCTCCGCACCATCCTTTTTCTGCTGTTCGATGTTAACTCCATTCTCTTCAGCTGTGTAGTCCCCGAACTAAATTAATATTCCTGATGACTGTGAGCTTTTCCGTACCCAAAATCTTGAATCTTGACTTAAGCTACCTTTTCAGACTCAACTCGACTCTACCGCAAGCTCGAAAGCAGGAGCCGCGCCTT
Source organism: Desarmillaria tabescens (assembly GCF_030435595.1). Lineage (NCBI taxonomy): Eukaryota > Fungi > Basidiomycota > Agaricomycetes > Agaricales > Physalacriaceae > Desarmillaria > Desarmillaria tabescens. The sequence continues at coordinate 104,608 of NW_026848381.1, read as the reverse complement.
CGTTCGTCCCCGTTTTGTGTGTCGCGCTTGAGTAAGGAGGGGGTGTCCTCTCATTCATGCCCCGGCTAAGCGTAGTCTCCACTTGAAACTATTCCAATGAGAAACCAAGGCTGGCTCGCAGTTTGTGTGCCAAAAGGCAATAAAGAACGGGATGGGATCCCCGTCGGACAGAAACGCAACGAAACACCCCCCGGTCAGAGCCAAGTCAGAGCATGTAGGATTATAATCTCCCGACTGACGCTCTTTTTGGGGGCATACAGTGGGATCTCATTCATAACTTTTATAACTATTCTTTGACATTTTCTCTTTACTTTGTGTACGCGACCAGTATCAATAACAACTCGCTGCTTTCCAATTCCTTATCGCGCTCATCATTGTCAAGAAATCGGGCTTTTTGTGCTCGCGTTCGTCATCGTTGATGGAATACACTGCCACTGAATACCCTGACAAACGGCGAGCACAAAGACCAGCTTCGAGAAGATCTCCACATCTAGAAAGAGGATGTATATTAGGGTGTGGCTCCGATAGCCTTCGACATCAATAACAGAGCTTTTTTGGGGGGTCTTTCATTGGGTCTGAGTGAAGGAACATGGTGATGACCACGTCAATGAAGAGTTCGCTCAATGGAAGAGGGATATCGCAGCACCCGAGCGAGATGGTGCTCTCTCCTTGCAGCACCAAATTCTGCTGATCATTCTCTAGGGACACGACCCCCTGACGCACAAATCGATAGGGTCCCAAGCTGAAAACCCGCGGAGCTTGACTGGGGCAGGTATCTCTCTTGGATTTCTCGAGCCGCTTCTTCGCACCATTTTTTTCCCTGGACGACAAAATAATGCAATGGAGCAACCCACTAGAGGTAGACTTAAAAGACGACTACCAGAGATCATCATCTGCGAGCCATGCCTGGCGCTAACATTGGCAAAGGACTGTCAAAAAAGGTCGAGGACTAGCCATCACCGACTACAGTAACAAGATGATGGCGAAAACGAGACGCTCTCGCCAACATCAAGTACGTCGAAAACGTGCGGAGCCGGACAAAGTCCAGATACTGAGCACATCCTCGACATTCACCAGCCCGAGTGCTCATCACTGAGGAAGAGTGATTGCCGAGCTCCGAGGATTTCAATGAGACGGTCTGTATTTATGCTTTTAAGTCAATCATATCTGGAGGAATCAATAGCTTCACCTCGGCAGCGATAATTACTACCGTATGCACCACATTCATCCTGTGCACGTGCGGCAACCAAAACGTAGTTTGGATCCAATTCGACAGACACCCTTCGACGAGCCGCCATCCCTCCCGGCCTCCAAAATTTATCCCTTCCAATCCGCGAGGAAAGCGTTGACGCCTATCATCGTGCAAGTCCGAATCCAGGATGCTACCTCCATCATAAGGAAAGCAGATGGGAAAGGGAGCATCGCGGTGTCCCGGGCAATCCTACCGAGGGGACCTTGTGTTCGTAAAAGTGGCCTTGTGCCAAGCTTGAGGACGTGATAGACGACGTTAGATACTAGAAGAGAAACAACAACGAACCCAACTCACCACGTTCAGCCGTTTATCGATCTCCACCATATTAGCAACCCTCGACGCACGCCAAATCCTGGAGTCTTGTAATATCAAACGACGCGTAAGCAGATGGAAACACAGTGAAACGAGGCGACGTTACCTTGGAGCGTGAGATTGGGATCACACCACTCGAATCGCGAAGCCCACAGCCAAGAGCCTTGCATTTGTTACATCCTACCAAGCAAGAAACAGTGTCAGCAGATACGATGGAAAGTATAACATAGAATACGTACTTCGTACCTGTTCAACGAGCCTGTCGCCAATTGAAGAGAAATTTCAGCCAATATGAGCAGTTACAGATTGAAATAGAGTAGTAGCCTACGAGTCGAGTCCTGGACTGAATAGTATGCACCCCAGTAATGTTGATTTCCCTACGCAAGATTAGAATAAATGAAGTTATCGAGGGGAAAAGAACAGGACTCGCCGTGTCGTCGTGGTCACTGTCAAAGTGACGAAACATAGTATTATCAACGAACAAAATCCAGTTCGGCGATAATGATCACGAGAACAAACGATCTAGCCCGCTGCTTCGACGACGAGGTGTACAGCAGGGAGGAGTAGCCAGACACGTTTTCAACAGCGAGTGCGGGGCTCGCTCCCAAGAATCAACGGCCATATCCTCCAATGGCTCTGCACTCAGTGTGTCCGGCGTCGAACCAGTTGATTTTCATCTCTGGAGAAGTCGGCAACGACTCATGGATGAAATTAAAGGTGACATTATCGAATCTGGTTAACGACAGTGTTGCGAATGCGTCTGCTGGACTCAAGCTCAAGGGTGAAGGCGACGTTGGCATCCGAGCTCGGCCTTTCCTCGTCTTCGACGGCACTATCCCCCCCTTTGTTCCGTCCTCTTCTCCACCGCCAAGACCTCCTTGGCTTACTTTGGGCATCACCTCAAGTACACGGCCCATCCTCCAAGGCGTCGACAGTTTCAAGCTTCATAGTACTGATAGCGGGTGTGATACTAGGTGAAAATAGGCCTTAGTCGCACAAAGTACTATAAAAAAGGGTCTTACCCGACGAGTCATGTCAAACGTGCTCCCAGCATGACTTTCGCCCAGCCGTGAACAATGGCCATAGCAAGCAGGAGATCAATGAGTACCGGACGGGCCAACGTACGGCCACGGTTCGTCTTCCCTCACTGTCAAATAAATTTGCAAGCAAATGCAAAATGAGAAGTAGGTGGCAAGTTTGGCGTGTAACGCGTTAGCCTTCGGAGTACTTGGCGTCGACTGGTATATATCCTCCGGCTCCGATGGGGGAACGGAAATGAGAGAAGGTAGAAGATGCTCCACAACATGGTCAAAAGGAGAGTGGGGAGTGGTATGAAGTTGGCGGCCTGAAGTAAGGTTGCAAATGCATGATGTCTTAAGGTCCGGAGATTTGGACTTGCTTTGAATACGTTTCTGCATATTAGAGACACCAAAACAGGCGTATCTGGTTGAACATAGTCAATATCTTTGTACGTGACTATGGGTAATAACTTTACTTTGTAATAAGCTGGACTAGGATGATGTTCCCACTCAAATTACTCTCCCAAGTTCATGCAGGGTGGCTCGGTTACGGTGAATGACGATCGTCAATGAAAGAGTTGTCCCGTCGAATCTTGAGGCTTGATATATATGATACTTCAAGCCGCATCTTTGTTCACACGAATTTGTTCCAAGTTAATCCTGGCTATGTCAGTCAGACGAAATCCGAGTCGACTCGAGTGCGTTGCTGGCAAGCACAGCAAGTACTCAGCTGGTCGGCAACCAGGCATGATGTAATGCTGTTTTGTCGTTCGACGGATGGCGACCTGCTGGTCCGTGTGTCCTTGTTGTTTTCCCTCTTTCACCGGTAATGACAACGACGACTGTATATATGCGAGCTCAGCTCCGTGATGTCGATGAAAAACCATGACTAGGACTTACATCGACGACAACGAAGTAAATATTCTGTCCAGGCATCCCAACACGCCTATTGCGCCCTTTGCCTACCACCTCTGAAGATCTGAACGTAACCTTGCTACCCGCATCCGACTCCCGACTGCCATCTCTCTCCTTCCCTTTCCATATACCTACGGCCGTTCCATGGTACAGCAACAGATCACCTCTCTCCGTAAAGACCTCTTCGTCCGTCTGCCCTACCTCCCCTCCCGCGCACTCTCTCCGGGTGTCCGTGCACCTCTCATACGCATGCATGTCCCGTCCTCGTCGCACTCTACACGTACACACATCCCAACTACACGCCCGCACAGACTAGAACCGGCCTCGTTAGTATGAAAACCTTTGCAGTGACAGGACTTACTTTCGTCAATCTCCCTATTCAGTGCCACTTTGACTGGTGCACATCGCATTAACTATAGACCATTAGCCTTGTGTTCGTACAATAAAATGATTATCCTTACCTTTGAATCCTCGTTTAAAATCCGCCTCAAGATGAACGGCACGGCACGTCTTGTGGCGGGATGTCTGTGTGCGGGGGAGATATATCGTCGACATGGCCGGTGTAAGGAAGACTGCAGAAAAATTGAGATAATGAAAAAGTAGATCAGAGGGTAGAATGTGCACCTTGGCTACCACTATCCCTTCCTAACACTGTGCAAAGCAACCAGCGAGCGGTGCCGGCTTCAGGGCCTACGCAGAGATTAGTTAGCTCATGATTCAAAAAAGGTTGATCGAAGTCCTTGCGTCAAGAAAACGAAATCCTAAGCCATATATCTTCACTGTAACGTCTGTCGTTAGTCTAGAGACTCGCAAAATAAGGAAACGAATCCCAAAACAATGTGAAGCAATCTACTGGCAGAAACGACTACTAAACTCCTCATCACCAAGCAAATTCCGGTATTGATGTTGGGAAGGGTAGTTCCAGTCAAAAAAGGGCGAGAATGGACCGCCACTGGCTACAACCAACAAGGCAAACATCCAGCACATCGAGCTAGACAAAGCCCGGCTGCGATGATCTCAACGAGGAACACATGCTCGACACTCACCAGCCCGAGTACTAAGGGAGTGTGAGTGCCCGGGAGTGCCGAGTATTCCATTGAAGCAACCTTTATTTATGTCTTTAGATCAATCATATGCGGAGGAATCAATAGACTCACCTCGGCAGCGATAATTATTAGCGCACGCACCACGCTCAACCCGTGCGCGGCAACCTGAACCCAGTCTTAATCCAATTCGGCGCCCTCCCAGCCTCCAAAATCCATCCCTTCTAGTCCTCAGGGAGAGCATCTACGCTTATCGTCGCGCAAGTCAAAATCCCGGATGCTGGATTCCTGACTCGATTGCATAGAGGATAGATGAGAAGGGAGCATAGTGGTGTCGCCGGCAATCCTATTGATGCTGCTTTGAATTCATAAAAGTGGCTGTATGCTGTCTCGGTGGCGAGCTTGATGGCAAGAGAGACGATATTAGATATAAGGAGAAGAGAAACGACAACAAACCAACTCACCACGTTCGACCGTGTACGAAATCCCGCAGTTCAGAATACTACCCAATGACATGTTAGCTCGTGAAAACGCAGTGAATATAGGCAACGTACCTTGAACTACACCGTGATGGAAGCGTTTGGTGCATCCTGCCAAGCGAGGAATTTTCAACGCTATTCCCGTTTCATTACTCCCGACCCATAATCATCTCCTCGACCCATCCACATACGACTTGCATCCCATCTCAGTCCAATTCGAGACTCCCCGACGTGTGTCGGTCCTAGGTGGCTACGAACTCTTATTAGTTTGAGTAAGCAACGTTGAGAGTCATTTTTATTATGGCAAAGGAGGTCGTGGAGGTGTATCACATAGGCACGTCTGATGAGTTAGTCGCCGTCCGACGACTCAGGGAGAATGACTGATTGCTATAAAAAGCTGGAGATGGCTCATTAAGAGCACTGACACGTACTTAATGCTTACCAATCCCGAGGGTGAGTCTGGCGAGTGTGGGCGCTTGCGATGATCCACACTAAAAATAGCACAGTCTTCTGTGGGGAAATTTACGAGGTGGGGAGGAGTTATGCTGAGTGGACTTGGCGTCGCACTGCGAGGTCTCCATTCGAGTGATTCTCATGTTGTAAGGTTCGCCATGACTTGGTTTTTTTGGATGAAAGTAGGATGAGATGGTGGCAGGCGAACGCCATCATCAACTGATTCCACAAGTAGGTTTCCCACGAGTATTTATCCTTAGGACTCGGAACAAGCTGCACACATCATCGTCTTCTCACCGAGGGGTTGGCATTTGTGGAACCCATCATGCTATGGGACTTCCCATATACGTGTCAGCCTTGCTTTTCCCTCGTACCGTCATCTTTACCAAAGAGTTTCTGTGGTAGTTAGCACCAACAACCATGACCAACGAAAGAGGGTTAGTTTCGCTTTCACTGTTTCTTCCTTTATATCCGCGCTCATGCGACCTTGTAGTAGTCACCAGATGCTTTTGATCCATGGTTTGTGTCATGTACATTCAAATACTTGGTCTAGCATTAATATGCTGTACAGAGCTCGAAATCGTCAAGATCACGCCTACAAAAGAGTCAAGGTTTCGCTTGAAAATCACTGCTGGAGACAAGAAGAAGAAAACAGAAGTAATAAAGATCGATGGGGTCGGTGTCCTGCCGAAGTGGACCCAAAATTTGACGCTGTAAGTTATATATGCACCCATCTCATCTTGGTGGATGTCTCACAATTTCACAAGTGAGTTCGACCCTCAAGCCATGGTTTTATGGGAGCTTTACGGTCGTCTGTGGCTGAGCCCACATTTCAAGGTCCTTGGCAGCGCTGAGAAAACACTTGGAGAGTTGTTTGGAGGGACTAGTACGAGTGCGTGCTGTATTTCTTTCTTTATTCTAATAGATGCTGATTTTTTCTGTAGGTGCTTATATACACTTATCCAATGGATCTTCCGAGGTCGCAGTCCTCAAAATATCTTGCAAGTTGGGCGGTGCCAAGGGTGTCATGATCGATGTCGTCCCTAACATCGAGAAACCCTCAGAAGGCTCTAAGCTTCTGGATAGCAACGACACTCTGGACACGGTGCTCAATGCCGTGAAGCAGATGATCGATGTTCTCGCGGATGTAAGCGATACTTTGCAAGCCAATTTATATAGCTTAACAAACCTCTTCCCAAGGTGCACCCTGCGGCTACCATCGCTTGGGGATTTCTGTCTATCGGATTCAAAGTGGGTTGTCGACGGTGTTCCCAGTGCATGGATATATTCATATCATAGATACAGGTCTTAAAGAGGCAACATGACACGAATCAAGCTATATGTGATCTTTACACAGACATGATATCAGCATATGATGCATTCAGCAAGGATGATATCTTAGAGCAGCGTGTTCGATTACAGGGAATTTATAATTCCTTGTTCAAGCAGACCATCGAGTGCGCCATTTTCATTGAAGGCTATACAAAAGAGAGCGGGATAAGTATGTTTTTAAGTTACATTCATCTCACAATATCTGACGATTCTTTCAGAGCATCTCTTCGAGATGGATATATCGGGCCAAGCCGAAAAATTTCGTCAGGCTTTCGTCGACCTGAAGAGCCACTTGAGCATGGGATATGCAAAGGAGGCAGTCGTTGTCACTCTTGGTGTCCAGAAAAGTGTGGATGTTCTGGGTGCGCTGTTTTCCAGCTGCAGTGCTTCATGAGTACTGACCATTAATACTTTTAGTCATGAGAGATCAGCTACGAGATCTCCATCCGTCTCGAGAGCTAGGCCCAAAGTCGCAGTGTACACAAGGAACTCGTGTTGAGACAATTAACACGATGATGTCGTGGATTGTCCAGTGTGACGGCAAAATGATGTGGTGCAAAGGATTGGCAGGGACGGGGAAGAGCTCTTTGATGGGAACCCTCCACGACTTGCTCACTGCGGACATTGGAGGACGCAGTCGGCTTGCGGCCTTCATTCGATACGACCGTATTGAGTATTCAGATGCCAGCAAGTTAATCAGCAGCATCGCATATGCCTTGGGAATGTTCGATGACCGCATCGGGACCGCAATCTCCAAAGTTATCCAGACATCGCGGTCAGTGGCAACCATGTCAGACCCGTCTGCTCAGTTTCGGCTTCTACTTCGTGATCCGCTTGAATCCCTCCCCAGTCTTGTCGATGAGGGTCCCCTGGTAGTCATCATCGATGGATTGGATGAGTGCGATGTATCTAATGAAATGTTAGCTGTACTCGCCGAGGGATTTGGTCCGAAACTTCCCTTTATGCGACTCATCGTTGCCAGCCGACCGATTCATCGCATAGCTACGGTGTTCGAGGAACGGGACTGCATATCCACACTCCATTTAGATACATCCTCGGAGGATGTAAACCGTGATATTCAATTCTACTTGGAAATCCAATTTGCAGCTATACACGAGGATGCGTTTCAGGAGAAATGTAAAGAGCTGGATGCCATCAATGGACTGACAGCACGGGCGAGCGGTTTATTCATTTGGGCAGCAACCGTTGCGAAATTTGTTCATGCATTTCCAGGGATATCAAGGCTTCAGGCTCTCCTAGCCACAGATATCCCTAATGATGCGACCGAGGCTCTAACATTCTTATATCGCACCGCTTTGAATACTCTTGTGTCTGAAATCCCGGGTAACAATGCGGACATTAAAAAGTGTGTGTGTGCTGTTCTCGGCGCTGTTCTGGTGGCCGAGACGCCTCCGGGGATGACAGAGGAAACGCTTGATGACCTTGTCCTAGACCAAGGCAGTCCTCCGTCGCATCACATCGTGTCTATGCTAGGAAGTATACTCAGTCCTGAAACTGAGGACTCACCCATCCGACTCATACACAAGTCTCTCGATGATTTCTTACAGGATCGGAGCCGATGTGGGGACGAATGGTTCGTTGATGTCACTTTGCACCGCGTGACACTAGCCAAACGGTGTCTGACTTCATTGACATCTTTCCTTCTGGAGTGGTCCAAAATCAATTCACATAGCTCGGACTTCATCGCTGTACCAGAGTATCTTTCCCGATATGCACTGTTTGGAGCATTGTGGCATATTAACGCCTTCGACAAGACTGGCTTAGAACTCTTTGCGTCCTTTTTCCGTCGCCACTTTCTTCCTTGGTTGGATGTACATCTATTTATTGGATCTGGCTCTGTCCTTCCAAACATGGCGATGTTGCTGAACTGGTCTAACGTACGTGGCGTGAAATGAGCTTTATTTCCCGAACTAAATCATCTTGGTACTAGCAATTTGATGGCACTGAGCCTCGCACTTTATTCTACCACGCTTATCTGTTTGCGTATAGAGCAATAGAGGACGGAGGGCGATCTACGTTAGGACCATCATATGTTTACACTCGCGCGATGTGTCTTTCACCGTCGAGTAATGTCATTCGCAAGACCTGGGACTTGGAGCAGTCCAATGTTTCGGGTGAACCTGTGTTCCCTGACAAAGAGCGCCTTCTCTCTTGCATGATACGTGGCCAGCATCCCTACTATTACACTCTTCCAGACTCCAACACTCTCATGACCTTAATGTTGAGATAAGCGGTAATTCTCCAGCCGCTCACCCGGATATAGCAGGGAACCCTCGCAAACAGGCGAGGGTTGTCTTCATTCGACTACCTATTTATCTACTCGCCGTGTACACTAATAGAAGCAACAGGATGTAATAAACGAGTTCTTGCCTGACTAACCCTGACAACCGATGATCCCGACGTCAACTGCGCTGTGATGCGCGATACTTGAAACTCCAACACACCCCCGCAAGTTCGCGCATCAATCCCAAGAAAAGAAAAGAAAAAACGAGAGGAGAAAACATACAATGTACACCCCCGGAAGGTGAACACCGTGGTGGGAAAAATATAGCCTAGAAAGTGGCATCGGAGTCACTCTCATAAGCCAACCCGGCGAAGTCCGCCGCCGCAGTCTTCCCCTTTCTCGACTTCCGCCACTTTGCCCTCTCCTCACAATCCACCTTCAAGTGCCCAGGCTTATCGCAAAAGAAGCAAATGGGGTCAACTCGACTGTTGCCCTTCACCTTTCCGCTACGAAAGGCGACAGCTGCAACATCACCATCCTCTTCCTTATCTACCTCGGTGCGTTCAGGAGCAAGCGACGCTTGACGCGTCTCCTCGTTGAGCAAGCGAACGATCACATTTGAGAGTGTGAGCTGGTCGGGTGGCGTCGCGTCGAAGTTGATAATGACATTTTCGTAGGAAGGGGGGAGTCCCATGGTGAGCGCGAGGATTAGATCTTGGTCGCTGACGTCGATACCGGCTAGTTCCATCGCCTTCGCCATTCGCCTGATCTTTCCAACCCAAGCCTCCATGCCCTGGCCCTCAAGCATCTTCGCCGTCAAGAACTTCCTTCGCAAAGACAAGCTCGTTGCAAAGCCCTGTGCACGATGCACAGTCTGCAAGTTCCCCCAGATCTCCCGTGGGTCCTTCGAGTCCATGTGCGCCAGCTGCCCGACATCCACCCTCAAAATCATCTCAGCCCTCGCCTCCGCCATCTTCTGCTTATCCCGCGCCTTCAACTTCGCCGTGACCTCTGCCAAGACCTCCGACTCCGACTTCCCATCCCCATCAACCTCAATCTCGACAATGTCAGTCCAGAGCTTCCGACGTGTGAGCTCGGCTTCCATCATCACTCGCCATTCCGCAAAGTTTCCGACCGATAACTTGGGAAAACGCGCACCAAACAACTCGTCCGACATTTTGCTCTATAGGCGATCTCGACGCGGCAAACAACGAATGTGGAGAGCAAAAAACGAACAACTGGACCGTCTCGTGGACCAGCAAAGCGAACGACCAGACCGTCTCGTGGTCTAGCAAGTGACAAAGGTGATCTCGACACCAGTGTCGGGGTGGCGGTGTAGCGATAGTCTCGAGAGTCAGCACAGAGAACGAGAGCGACAAGGACTGTGGGTTATGCTGCCTGTTTGTGTTGAGATAAGCGGTAATTCTCCAGCCGCTCACCCGGATATAGCAGGGAACCCTCGCAAACAGGCGAGGGTTGTCTTCATTCGAGTACCTATTTATCTACTCGCCGTGTACACTAATAGAAGCAACAGGATGTAATAAACGAGTTCTTGCCTGACTAACCCTGACAACCGATGATCCCGACGTCAACTGCGCTGTGATGCGCGATACTTGAAACTCCAACACTTAAGAACCTCATCATCATCCGTATTCATCCAGCAATGGGAGATCGACACGGGACGACAGAAATCATCGCCAGACATGCACCATATTATTCAACTTCCATTTTTCAGCAGTTACGAGTCTTATACCGTCTACACGTATGGACGGTCAGTACTCTTGTTTGAAAAAGAAACTTTGACACCTCCGCCAACATCAGAATGGATAATGCTACCCCAAATCCCCAACTATACTTCACAGGAGACCATCGGTACCGCTTCATGGCTTTGCATCGGTCTCTTTGACTCCCGAACTCAAACGTTCAAAACGTACCTGTTGTCGCTGCCTAACACCAAGGCCGTCTCAAAGGAAGTATATGACAATGGCATCGTCCTCGCACATAACGCTGGATTTTTTATGAAGATTACCATCTGTCAAGAAGACAACTTTGTATGGACATCAATTCCGGCACATCGAGAATTACAAATTAATCGAAGTGGATCAACAATTCTATTGAGGTACCACAATGACACTATACAGCTATGTGATGCACGGACGGGTGCTGCTGTCTTTGACTCCCTTCACAGTGATAAATACCTGGTTGGTGACTCTGATGATGGAACAAAAATTGCGCTTTGTGACTTGAATTCGGATGTGACGAGTGTATTCGACATGGCCTTGGGTGGTAAGGTCATTGTTGTATTAGATGGTCGAGTGGGAAGGGTCTTGCTCTTTGGAGAAAAGATTACCTATGAACTGAACAAATGCCTAATCATCCAAAGTTTGGAAACGGGTGACATCCTCTTTCGCCACGGCATTCCCGAGCATTGGGGGCCGTATCATATAGATGCTACTCCAGATGGAACGAGAGTTATCACTTATAATTCACGCACATGTATGGTATGGGACGTTGGAGACTTATAGTACAGTATCAGTACCTCAATTACCATCTATTTCTTTTGAAAATGTCTATACATTTCAACTCTCAGAAATTCTTATGCCGATGTCTGCTTTTCCTGTCCCGTATCTTCCCCTACAGCCATGCCGCTCTCGCAATGATCAGATCTCATCCCACGTATTTTTGCTGCAAGGAGGTATACAGGTAAATGAGTCATAGGTGCCACAATCTCTCGTGATTCGAAGGCTTACTCTTTCTCACTTGCCCTGGCTGCTCTCTACTCTACTCTATGTGGACGTCAAAATACGTTTTTGAAAACAGCCATCGATACGAACGATCAAAATGCAGCAACGTGGTTTCCCATGGGGGAAATGTTCGTATAAAAGGTTTGGCTTCCTTCGACAATGCTTCGAGTCCAGGTCTTCGCTAGCCCGATGATCTTGGAACAGATACGACCCGACGAATAGCTCTCGTCTCCATCACTGCAGGCCAAGTTTTCCTTCTCCGTTCCGTTTATCAAAGAAGTCAGCCAATCTCTACCAGTTCCAAAGCTGTGTCCAAGGATTAGTCGAGCTAGCCATTTGCCCGTCTACATGCGCAACCATCACTCCAAATCTCCTCACGACAAATGGCAAGGAAAAAAGACGAGGAAAGCACTCGACGAGGATGTCCAATGAGAAGAGAGAGCGCTAATTGACTGCCCATTCGGGAATTAGCATCCCGGCATCCTAGACAGTGGCGCGCGCCATTGAGGCCATCACTCCGAGGCTGTTGCATGCTTCCCAGTCGTAAAGATGAAGCCAGAGAAGCCAAAGTCGGTGGGTAAGGTCCATTCTTAACTGCTGACGTAGACTGTCTTTGAGGAGGTACATCGGTTGCAGATTCGTCCTTTGTGGCAGAGAAGGGTGGCGAGTCGAATATCGATGCTACAGATCACCTTGCACCCCTGCAGAATTTGGGTGGCGCGGGCTGTACTGTATTCAAGTCTGTGATATTGAAGGGAGATAAGGCACGGGAAAGTGCTCCCGGTTGTGGTTCTATGGTCGTGCTGTTAGACACTCGAGGGGGATCCTCGTCCAAGTCAGATTGGAGATCACTGTCTTCATCATAGGAATACTAGTAGATGCCAGGCAGAGGATCATCCTCAGCGTGAGAAACCGTCATACCTAGAAATAGAGTATATATTAGTGTTCATGAAAAAAGATAGCGCCTGGACAAAGCTTACATCTCTCCAAAAGCGCGTTGCGGCCTTTCAAAATGCTGCTGCTTGCATAAATGGGGCAGCAATTCTGGGTCTACGCGAAAAGGGCATAAATTTGACATCAACAGGAAATTCGCCGTCGAGGGTGGCTCTAATCGGCGTGGAGAAGATTTGTTCGAGGGACTTCGGAGGAAGGCTCTGAACCCGAAAGGGACAATGGTGACGACCAGATCAATGAAGAGTTCGCCCAATGGAAGGGGAATATCGCAGCGTCCTAGTGAGATTGTGCTTTGCTTTTGGGGTGCGCAGTCTTCCTCCAGCACAGAAAGGACACAGCCTTCCCTCCTGAATGGCGCATGAGTCGAATAGCTTCTGGGCGGAAAACCAGCCAGACCTGACTGAAGCAACGCGCGCACATAACCACACTGGAATCGATAACGATGGATTGCAGTCTTCCACCTCCCCGCCCTTTACTGACAGGGGTAGTTGCCAGACAAAGATCGAGCTTGAAACTCCATCCCATGCCACATGCAGGGCTACAGAGCAGCCCAAAGTCATTGTCAACCTATGATAGCGAATGCGGACTTGATCTGTAGCGGACTCATGGACGACAGCTCATGTCCCACAGAATCTGGGTTGATAATCGGACACGGTGATGATAAGGGAGGTGAATAGACCCCTGGAGAAGTAGGTGACAAGTTTGGCGTGTAACGCGTTAGCCTTCGGAGTGCTTGGCGTCGACTGGTATATATCCTCCGGCTCCGTTGAATGGGAGAAGGTGGAAAATCTACAACATAGTCAAAAGGAAAATGGTATGAAGTTGGCGGCCTGAAGGCTGCAAATCAGCCATGATGGATGAGATCTTGAGGTCCGGAGGTTTGGACTTGCTTTGAATATGTGTCTGCATAGTAGAGACACCAAGAATAAGCGTATCTATGGTTGAACACAGTAAGTATCTTTGTACGTGACTATGGGTAATAAATTTACTTCGTAATAAGCTGGACAAGGATGATGTTCCCACCCAAATTACTCTCCCAAGTTCATGCAGGATGGCCCGGTTACGGCGAATGACGATCGTCGATGAAAGAGTTGTCCCGTCGAATCTTGAAGCTTCAAGCGGCATCTTTGTTCACGCGATTTTGCTCCAAGTTAATCCTCGCTATGTCAGTCAGACGAAATCCGAGTCGACTGGAGTGCATTGCTGGCAAGCACAGCAAGTACTTGGCTAGTCGGCAACCAGGCATGCTGTAATGCTGTTTTGTCGTTCGACGGATGGCGGCCTGCCGGTCCGTGCATCCTTGTTGTTTTCCCTCTTTCGCCCATATTCGCCAGTGACGACAACAACGACTGTATATATGCGAACTCAGCTCTGTGATGTCGATGAAGAACCATGACTAAGACTTACATCGATGACGACCAAGCATATATTCTCTCCAGACATCCCAACACGCCTATTGCGCCCTTCGCCTACCACCCCTAGGCCTCAACGTCAATCTTGCTACCTGCATCCGACTCCTGACTGCTATCTCCCTCCTTCCCTTTCCATATACCCACAAGGCGAACATCCAGCACATCGAGCTAGACAAAGCCTGGCGATGATCTTGACGCAGAGCACATGCTCGACACTCACCAGTCCGAGTGCTGAGGGAATGTGAGTGCCGGGAGTGCCGAGAATTCCATTGAGGCATTCTGTATTATGTTTTACATCAGTCATATGCAGAGGAATCAATAGGCTCACCTCGACAGCGATAGTTACTAGCGCACGCATCACACTCGACCCGTGCGCGGCAACCTGAACCCAGTCTTGATCCGACTCGGTGCCCTCCCAGCCTCCAAAATCCGTCCCTTCTAGTCCTCGGGGAAAGCGTCTACGTCTATCGTCGCGCAAGTCAAAATCCTGGATGCTAGATTCCTGACTCGATTGCACGGAGGATAGATGGGAAGGGAGCGTAGTGGTGTTGCCGGCAATCCTATCAATGTTGCCTTGAATTCAAGAAGTGGCCGTATGCTGTCTCAGTGGTGAACTTGAGGACAAGAGAGACGACATTAGATATAAGGAGAAGAGAAACGACAACCAAACAACTCACCGCGTCTGACCGTTTATCGATATCCACCATATTGGTGACCCTCGATGTGTGTGAAATCCCAGAGTTCGGAATACTACCCAATGACGCGTTAGCTTGTGAAAACACAGTGAACATGGGCGACGTACACTGAACTACACAAAGGGGCCGTGATGATAGCACTGAGTGCATCCTGCCAAGCGAGGAATTTTCAACACTATTCCCGTTTGATTACTCCCTCCCCATAATCACCTCCTCGACCCATCCACATACGACGACTCGCATCCCATCTCAGTCCAATTCAAGACTCCCTGACACGTGTCGGTCCTAGGTGGCGACGAACTCTCGTTGGTTTGAATAAGCGATGTTGAGAGCGATTTTTATGGAGGCAAAGGAGGTCGTGGAGATGCATCGCATAGGCACGTCTGATGAGTTGGTTGCCGTCGACACAGAATCAACGGCCGTGTCCTTGAATAGCTCTGTGCTCAGCGTGTCTGGTGTCAAAACAGGTAATTTTCGCCTCCCCTCGAAAGTACTGGTGGTATTGGTGAAGTCGGCAGCGAATCGTGGGTCAAAGGGGACATTGTCGAATCTTCCGTCCTGAGAACTGGAGATGTTAACGGACAGTTTTGCGAGCGCGTCTTTTGGACTGAAAGGCGATGGCGGCGTTGACATCCGAGTTCGGCCTTTCCTCATCTTTAGCGGCACTACCCCTCATTCGTCCTTTTCTCCACCGGTAAGATCTCCTTCGCTTCTTTTCAGCATGAACCTCAAGCGCAAATTTTCACAGCATTGATAGCGGGTACAATGCTAGGTGAGAATATAGTCATTAGTCGCACCAGTATCAAAAAAGAGACTCACCCAAAGAATCAAGTCAAAAGTGTGCTCCCTCCGCAGTTGCTCTAACAGGGCCTTGGTTACTCGATATACGGAGTAAGCTCAGCAGCGACTAGCTAGGTATAAATGAGTATTGGCATGGACCAATGAACACTACCACATACCTGGTTCGTCTTCCCTTCCATAGCGAACACCGGCCGATAACTGTTGCAGCAAATGAAAAACGAGGAGAGGAGAGTCGACGAGGTTGCCATTTGAGGTGATTCTCAAGTAAGGCTCGCCACGACCTAGTTTTCTTGGATGAAGCCGGACGAGATGGCGTGCCAGTTCAAATTGATTCCATGAATAGATGTTCCCACGGTATTTAAACTTAACCGAGAGTATTTATGAAGCTGTACGCAACATCATTTTCTCACCAAGGCGCTTGTGGATTGCATGCATTCAGATGCTGTTGGACTTCCATGCACGCTGTCAGCTTTGCCTTTCCCTTGTACCACCATCTCTGCGGTAGTTAGCACCAACAACCATGGCCAATGAAGGAGGGTTAGTTTCGCTTTCACTGTTTCTTCCTTGATTGATGTGCTCATATGTCCTCGCTGTAGTCGGATCCTTTTCATTCGTGGTTCGTGTCATAGATTTGAATACTTGGTCCAGCCTTATGTAATGTGCTATATAGAGCTTGAAATCGTCAAGGTCGCGCCTACAAAAGAGTCAAGGTTTCGCTTGAAATCACTGCTGCCAACAAGAAGCAAAAAACAGAAGTAATAAAGATTGATGGAGTCGGTGTCCTGCCGAAGTGGACCCAAAATTTGATGCTGTAGGTTATATATACACTCATCTCATCTTGGTGGATGTCTCACGATTTCACAAGTGACTTCGACCCGCAAGCCGTGGTTTTATGGGAGCTTTGCGGTCGTCGTCGGTGGTGGCTGAGCCCACATTTCAAGGTCCTTGGAAGCGTCGAGAAAAAACTGGGAGAATTGTTTGGAGGGACTAGTACGGGTGTGTGCTGTATTTCTTTCTTTATTCTAATAGATGCTGATTTTTCTGCAGGTGCTGATATACATCTATACAACGGATCTTCCGAGGTTGCAGTCCTCAAAATATCTTGCAAGTTGGACAGTGCCAAGGGTGTCATGATCGATGTCGTCCCTAACATCGAGATTCGAGAAACCCTCAGAAGGCTCCAAGCTTCTGGATAGCAATGACACTCTGGACACGGTGCTCGAGGCTGTGAAGCAGATGATCGATGTTCTCGCGAATGTAGGTGATATTTTACAAGCCAATCCATATTGCTTAACAAGCCTCTTCCCAAGGTGCACCCTGCGGCTACCAATCGCTTGGGGATTTCTCTCTATTGGATTCAAGGTGGGTTGTCGACGGTGTTCCCAGTGCATGGATATCTTCATATCATAGATGAAGGTCTTAAAGAAGCAGCACGACACGAATCAAGCTATACGTGATCTTTACACAGACATGATATCAGCATATGATGCATTCAGCAAGGATGATATCTTAGAGCAGTGTGTTCGATTACAGGGAATTTATAATTCCTTGTTCAAGCAGACCATCGAGTGCGCCATTTTCATTGAAGGCTATACAAAAGAGAGCGGGATAAGTATGTTTTTAAGTTACATTCATCTCACAATATCTGACAGTTCTTTCAGAGCATCTCTTCGAGATGGATATATCGGGCCAAGCCGAAAAATTTCGTCAGGCTTTCGTCGACCTGAAGAGCCACTTGAGCATGGGATATGCAAAGGAGGCAGTCATTGTTACTCTCGGTGTCCAGAAAAGTGTAGATGTTCTGGGTGCGCCGTTTTCCAGCTGCAGTGCTTCGTGAGTGCTCACCATTGACACCTTTAGTCATGAGAGAACGGCTACGAGATCTCCATCCGCCTCAAGAGCTAGGCCCCAAATCGTGATGTATGCAAGGAACGCGTGTGGCGACAATAAACATCATGGTGTCGTGGATTGCCCAGTGTGATGGCAGGACAATGTGGTGCAAAGGATTGGCGGGGATGGGGAAGAGTTCCCTGATGGGAACTCTCCATGAGTTACTCACAACGAATTTCGGAGGACGCAGTCGGCTTGCAGCATTCGTTCGCTACGACCGTATCGAGTATTCAAAAGCTAGCAAGTTAATCACCAGTATCGCATATGCCTTGGGAATGTTCGACGACCGTATTGGGATGGCCATCTCCCTAGTTGTCCAGACATTGCCATCGGTCGCGACCTTGCCACCGTCTGCTCAGTTTCAGCTTCTACTCCGTAATCCGCTTGAATCCGTTCCTGATCTTGGTGATGGAGGACCTCTGGTTGTCATCATTGATGGATTGGATGAGTGCGACGCATCTGATGATATGCTGGCTGTCCTTGCCGAGGGATTTGGTCCGACACTTTCGTTTATGCGCCTCATTCTTTCCAGCCGACCGCTTCATCGCATAGCTACGGCGTTCGAGGGACGAGACTGCATATCCACGCTCCATCTAGATACATCCTCGGAGGATGTCAACCATGATATCCAGTTCTATTTGGAGCGAGAGTTTGCAACCATACGCGATGATGCATTCCTGGAGAAGTGTAATGAGCTAGATGCTGTCAATAAACTGATGGCACAGGCGAGTGGTTTATTCATTTGGGCAGCGACTGTTGCAAAATTTATTCATGCATTTCCGGGAATATCAAGGTTGCAGGCTCTCCTAGACACAAAAATCCCTAGAGACGCCACCGAGGCTCTAATAACCTTATACCGCACGGCTCTGGATACTCTCGCGTCTGAAATCCTGGGTGCCAATGCGGACATTAAAAAGTGTGTGCGAAGCGTTCTAGGTGCTGTGTTGGTGACTCAGACACCTCCAGGGATGACAGAAGACATCCTTGATAACATTGTCCTACTAGGCGAAGGCAGCCCTCCTTCGCGTCACATCGTGGCTATGCTAGGAAGTGTACTTAGCCCTGAAACTGAGGACTTGCCCATCCGACTCATACACAAATCCTTCGACGATTTCTTGCAGGATCGGAGTCGATGTGGGGATGAATGGTTCATCGATGTCACTCTGCACTGCAAGGCAATAGCCGAACAGTGTCGGGTTGCATCAAAATCATTTCTGAAGACATGGTCTCCCAAAAGTGATATGGACATCGCAGCCGTACCAGCGTATATATCCAAATATGCATTGTTTGGAATGTTCTGGTATTCCGCTTTTGACAAGAGTGACATAGAACTATTCACTTCCTTTTTCCGCCACTACTTTCTTCCATGGTTGGAGGTTGTTGTCACGGATGGCGGCGTTCTCCATTTTGAAATTATGGACACGATCTGTCGACAATATGGACAAACACGCATACCATTCGAAGTCGATATCCGTGATTCGGACACTATCCACTGTGTTCTTCGAAGTTCCGCTGAGTTTTACTGTCACCTTCACCATTCTAGCAAAAGGAGCCTCCTCGCCGGAAAGGTCACACTTGAGTGTATGAAACTCAAAATGACATGGCCCCCCGAGCCCCACGTCAGGCACTCGGGGATTGAGAAGTTTGGCTGCGATGAAATGACAACTTCCCGTCACTTCCTCTCCACTCCGAGTCCCTTCTGCTCCTTGTCGCCTCCGCCTCCGGGCTTCAAGCCACCTCCCAGCTACTGGTTGCCTACCGGCGATAACCTGAACATCGAAGGTGTGATTTTTGTTGACGCTGATGGGACAAGTTATGGATTCAAGATTGACAATACCACATCGGTGCCTCTTTATGTTTCGATGTTCTATTTTAATGTCAGTTCTTTGAGCATTTGTACGTAGTCCTGTTGGTCTTCACTCCTTGCTTTACTGACCAGATCCTGCCTTTTTTAGATCCATTCTATCAACCGGGAAGTGCAAAAAATGGTATGGAAAATACCGTTGATGCCTATTACGATTTCATGCTTTATCTTATCTTATCAACGTCATCGTAATCCTGCTATGCTAACTTTCTGTTCTTGATCGCATTCTACCATGCTGGTATCGTGTGTTTCCCGCACCGTTACAGACTCTTGTAGTATATTTAGAACGACTCAAACTGTATTTAAGTAGCTCGACTGCAGGTCTTAAACCTCAGTCTCGAACTAAAGTTTATTCACCCGATAACTTAGTCTGAACTCACTCTCGCTAAACTAAGCGGAAGCTCCCTGCATGCAAACCTGCGAGCAACATAAAGCGCCTGACCGAAGTGCGAGTCACGCTTAGTTGTTTGATCTTGTTTGTGTAATCGGTCGCTAACAATTAGTTCGAGACTTTCTTACTCCTCATCAATAACCACGTTGACGAGCAGTAACGAATGAACCCTATTGAACAATACCTCACCGACCTCTTTGGACTACAAGGCTTTATTGCCATAGCCTATCTCGCATTCCTATATGGATACGAATACCGACGAAACCAGGAGCCAGTCTCCGAAGAAACTATCCCCGTCGAAACCCCCAACCCGGAGGCTAGATGACCGGACACACCCCCTCCCGACTACGTCGACGACCAACCAGAACCAACCATCCACTTCATCTTCATCACTGACGACGAGTGGATCACAGAGGACTCCGACACAAGCGAGTCCAGTGAGTCCGACTCCGAGATGGAAGGATGGCCCGCACAAAGAGGCCCAGTCATTGAAGAAGAAGAAGAGCGGGGAATCTACGAACAAGGGATGGACCAGCGTGTTCTCTCTACCATTACCGAAGAGGAAAGCGAAGGGGAAAGCGAAGGAAGCGACCCCTGGAATGCACCATCCCCCACCTCCACCGAAAACTCAGCTGCCAACCCTGGATATGATTCAGACGGACAGCGCCTCTATCAGAGAGGGCTTAGATACAATTTGGGAGAAAGAAGGGCGACTGAAAATGGAACTGGAAGCAGTTCAGCTGAGGAAAGCAGCGATAGAGAGGAGGACAGTGACAGCGACAAGCTCCCAGGGCCGCGCAACAACTGGTCCCCTCCAAGGCTGGACTCACGAGGAGAAACCTGGGGCAACTACTACGCCCGTGACGACTCTTCCGACGACGAAGGAAGTTACCTCAACTTCATCACGTGTCCGAACACCCCAGTCATCATCAACGATAGGGCCAGGGAAGCCACTACCGAGCTCGACCAGTGCGAGCCCACATACGACGCCAACACCAGCTGCGATATATGCAGACAAGTACAGGACTACGCGGATGCCTGGCTCATATACGAAGGAATCGAGCCCCCTTCCTCCGTCGTCCCCTATGCAATCTATCCGCTCGCACCAGAACACCCCCTTGCCACCCCTGTCCCATTCATTGCACCCTGGGTATGGGACTGACCCCGACGACCCGACTTCGATCAAGTCGTACTCCGGGTCAATGAGTGGGCCAGAATCATTCGGAACTGGAACCGAATCGTTACAGGAAGCACAGAGCCTTTCGAGCGAGTCCGACCCATCGGACTTTGAAGAAGGCGAAATCTACGAGAACCCTGGAACCGCGCTGCCATCGATGCGGAGCGGTTACACCGGGCGGGAGAGTATGGAGACGAAGACATCATCCCGGAGTTCATGGAAGGATCTAGCTCGGGAGCCTACTGAGGCTGAGTTAGAAAATATGACATATTTGGAAATGCTGCATTGGATCGAAAAGAAGTTACCACGAGAACTTTCATGGAATGGTTCTGATCAGGGAAGATACTTCCAACAGAACAAGGATTCGCAGGTGGGAGGACAAGTACTATATCGAGAAACGATCTTCCATACCACCCTCCTATGGAACCAAGTACACCCGGACAACTACACGGACCCCGGAGAACGATACGCGATACCAACCGTGTCAGAAGCATCAAGCGGAGAAACGGTGGACTTAAGCCACCTATCCATTCTCAAGAGAACCGGGTACGTCGACCCTAGTAGGTTATTCGCAGCGGCAGGAACACCGGGAAGCGCAGGCACAGCCGCACCAATTCCCGTGGTCCCAGCTCCTGTGCCGCAAGGACCTGTATCCCCTCATCATAACCCTGCACTACGATCGTTACCACGTCCCGCAGCCATTCCAATCCCCGCAGACCCTGTACAACCACCAAACACGCCACCACCGTTCATAGTCGGAGTGGCCAACATGAACCCATGGGGACAGGTGAAGCCACAGTTGGTGGAACCACCCGAGAAGTTCAAGGGAGAATCAAGCGACGTAGACAGGTTCCTGAACCAATGCGAGGACTACTTCCACGTATTCCCGCAGCAATTTACTATGAACGCGCATGGACAAAGCCCGAATCGGGTAGTGTTCTGCATGTTCCGACTCGCGGACAAAGCATTACATTGGTGGAATCATGCAAGGGACGAGTATTACGACGAAACTTGCGAATATCTGCGATACCCCACATGGCAAACCTTCCGACAAATAATCGAAGACCAATTCTGAACCGACGCAGAGGTAGAGCTCAAGCTACAGGAGTTCAAGCGTATCCGACAAAACACCTATAAGTCGGCAAAGGAGTTCTTCCGGGACTTCGAACGTTTAGCCAAGGAATCCGGAAAACGGCACAACGAGGAATACATGATCGAAATCCTCAAACCAGCCATCCGGAAAAACGTGAAAACTGCCATACACGCTACAGGAACCGCACTCCCATGTACGTACGCGGAATGGAAGTTCCGAGTCGAACAAATGGACTACAACTACCGAGTGGGACTAGCTGAAGACATAGGCAGAAATCAAGGCATGCAGGGCCAGCAGAACAAGGGAACGGGAAAAGCTGGAAGTTCCGGGAATTCCCAAGGTGATAGGAAAATGGGAACGGGCACCACGTACGGGGGCCAAGGTCAACCGATGGAGATAGACCGACTGCGGAAGGAAGGGCGATGCTTCCGCTGCGGTCACAAAGGACATCGGAAGCAGGACAACAAGTGTCCCAAGGACGAGAGCACCTGGCTCGTCAAGCACCAACCCAAATTCTCCCGAGCCCAAATTCACACAATGTATCAGCAAGTAATCAAAGAAGAAGAACAGGAAGCCTCCACGTCGAAGATTGAGGAGGTAAAAGACGAGCCGGCGGCATAAGCGACAAACGCGCATCGGCTAAGGACTTAGTTTCATTCAGTGGTGCATCACAGAAACCCGCAGGTCAGACTAATGTACCGCATGTAGTAACTCGAGGCAATGATCAATCTGTCACGCATTCACAAAATGAAATTACTCAGTCGCATAAAAGGAACGGTGTACAGGGGATTACCACCGTGCACGAAGAAGAACCCCATTCAAGATCCTTGGCCACCGGTGTGAAAGCACAAGCGGCTAACGCTGCACAAGGCGGCGGGATACTCGGGATCAACCTCACTCCGTCGGGGGCAGATGATGGCACGGGGAACAGAGGAAGAGCGGCCGAGCCCAAGGCGAGCAGTGAAGAACCCCACTCGGGGGCGGAATGTATGCGCCAGCCACGAGTGACCGACTGCCCCCATTGTGGAATGGAGCCGCAAGAGGGAACGCGAATCCCCAGCAACAAAACTGCTGCCCCGCAAAGAACAGTCCAGACGACCGGGGACCCCATCCCTTTACAGCCCTCTACAGTACGTTTACCCCCTTCATCGCTAACACATAATGGCACCGGGGGCTCGTGTTCCCCGGTGGGCGGGTCGGTGGGACCATTATGTGCTTCTCCTATTCCCAATAAAAATACCGTTTCTATCGAAGAAGTACCAGACGAGGAAGATGACTACAGTTACCAACAAAGCCTCAAGATGCGTTCCAAAGGGGAAGACCCAGTGATACACGCCGAGGAGTACCCAGAAGACTACGAGGTAACGGAGTTAGAACAAGAATACTACAACGACAAGTGGGACCGAGGGTGGCTAAAGCCACACAGCGCAGAGTGGGTAAGGAGAAAAATGAGGCAAGAAAAGACTATGGAAGGAAAACTCGCCACCCTCCGCATGTGGATACACCCTCGACGCCTAATCGAGGTAGACGAAGATCTAGTCCTAGATCTCATTGGCTCCCCTGAGGAAACGTATCGGCAACGAGAACAATGTCTACAAAACATGGAAGACCTACGAGTACCCCCACAGTACATACGAGGAGGGAAGGGGAGAAGCGTCAACGTTCGGGTTCAATTAGAAACCCTGGACACGGCCCAGACCAAAGCTGTCGATGCCTTGATCGACAGCGGGTGCACCGGGAGCTGCATAAACCGGTCGTTCATACAAGAACACCAACTAAACATGGTAAAACTGCCAAAAGCGCAGGCGGTGTATAATGCAGATGGCAGCAGAAACAAAGGAGGAGATATTACCGAAGTAGTGGAGCTCCGAATGACCATTGGGGATCATCACGAAAAAATCGACCTGGCCATCGTGGACCTGGGAAACGTACCCTTATTCCTGGGACATGACTGGCTTAAACGACACAACCCCATCATAGACTGGAAAACAGGAGCGGTAACCCTAGCCCAGTGCACATGCCGCAAAGTACCCTTTCTTCTCCCTGACGAAGACCCAGAACAACATTGGGGAAATGAAGTAGAAGAAGGGGATACCATCCTTGTCATCGACTTCAAAGAAGCCTTACACGTTCGAGCCATGGGAAGCAAGGTGAATGAGCTAGCTGCCAAAGCCAACCAAGCAAAGGAGGCAAAGACATTTGAGGAAATAGTACCGGAACCGTACCAGGAATTCCGAGACGTCTTTGCAAAAGAAAACTTTGACGAGCTACCACCGCAAAAACCATGGGACCATGCAATCGAACTAGTACCAAACGCAAATGCCAGTCTAGACTGCAAGGTCTACCCTCTTAACCCAAACAAACAGGAGGAGCTAGACAAATTTCTTGATGAAAACCTAGAGTCAGGAAGAATTCGACCTTCCAAATCCCCGATGGCATCACCATTCTTCTTTGTCAAAAAGAAGGACGGGAAGCTGAGACCCGTACAAGACTATCACAAGCTAAACGAGATGACCATCAAAAATCGCTATCCTCTCCCGCTCATCGGGGAATTGATGGATCAACTCAAAGACGCCAAGTATTTCACGAAGTTAGATGTGAGGTGGGGATATAATAATGTGCGCATCAAGGGAGGAGACAAGTGGAAAGCCGCCTTCCGGACCAATCGAGGGTTGTTCGAGCCCATGGTGATGTTCTTCGGACTCACCAACTCACCAGCCACTTTTCAATGGATGATGAACGACTTATTCAAAGAGCAGATCGCGAGGGAAGACGTCACTGTGTACCTTGACGATATCCTGATCTGCACCAAGGACGAGGACAAACATCGAGAAGTCGTAAAGGAGGTATTAGCCATTCTCCGCGCCAACAACCTCTTCCTTAAAGCCGAAAAATGCGAATTCGAGGTACTAGAAACCGAATACCTCGGAGTAATCATCAGCCAAGGATCGATCCGCATGGACCCCGTAAAAGTTAAAGGGATCACAGAATGGCCCCAACCAACGAAGAAACGAGAGCTACAATCGTTTCTGGGGTTCACCAACTTTTACCGAAGGTTCATTCAGGATTACAGCAAACATGTGCGACCTCTAACCCAACTCACTGGAAAAACCGACTGGAAATGGGGAACCGCACAGGAGAACGCATTTCAGGAGATAAAAAGGAAGCTAGCAGAGGAAGTAGTATTGGCAATACCCACACGAACGGGAAGATACCGCGTCGAAGCAGACGCCAGTGAAGGAGCCATAGGCGTGGTATTATCCCAAGAACAGGAAGGCAAATGGAGGCCCGTAGCGTTCTTGTCCAAAGCCCTAACAGTGACAGAACGAAACTACGAGATATATGATAAGGAGCTCCTCGCTATCATGCTGGCCCTAGAGGACTGGAGGCATTATCTCATGGGGGCGCAACAAGATTTCGAAATCTGGACGGATCACCAAAACCTCCAGTACTTCCAAAAACCTCAGAAGCTCAACCGTAGACAAGCACGGTGGGTAACGGAGTTGGCGGAATACCACTTCACCCTTCACCATAAGCCAGGAACCGCGAACAAGAAGGCGGACCTATTATCCCGACGAGCAGATCATGACCAGGGTGGGGAAGATAATAAAGAGGTCGTAGTGCTCAAACCCGAGATGTTCAGAGCCCTCATCATGCCAGGGGAGGAAGAAATTCACAAAAGGATCAGATCGGCACTGAGGGATATCACCAAGTGGGACCAGGGGATAGAAGCATCTATTCACCACCCCCACGGTATCACCCAAAAGGAAGGACTAATGTATTACGATGGACGACTCTACATCCCTCGGGACGCCAAATTACGAGGAGAACTGATTGCCATACATCATGATCATATCACCGCCGGACATCCCGGAATCGAGAAGACCAAGGAGCTCGTACAACGGGAGTATTGGTGGCCAAAACTCAAAAACGATGTAGAACGATACGTAAAAGGCTGTGAAGCCTGCCAACGCACCAAGACAAGCATGCAACGGAAGAGAGCACCATTACATCCCCATGCAGTACCCTCTCGACCATGGGAGCACATCACAGTTGACATGATAGGAGAATTACCAGACTCCAATGGGTACAACGCCATCCTAATGATCGTAGACCAATTCTCCAAGGAAGTCATTCCCGTACCATGTTCCACAGAGCTGTCCTCAGTGGGATGGGCCAAGATCCTCAGAGATCACGTATGGGCCAAACACGGAATGCCTCAAAAGGTGATCTCGGACCGAGGACCCCAGTTCGTATCCAAATTCATGAAGGAGTTGTATGAGATGCTACACATCCAGGGAAACCCATCCACAGCCTATCACCCGCAAACGGATGGACAAACCGAAAGGGCGAACCAAGAAATCGAAAAATATCTCAGAATCTTCATAAACCATCGGCAGAACGACTGGAGCGATTGGTTACCGCTCGCCGCATTCCAACACAATAACCGAAAGCATTCTGCCACTGGATACTCCCCTTTCGAAATCAATCATGGGCAAAAGCCTCATCTCGCACTGCTCACGATTAAAGAAGGCACAAACCCGGCAGCAAGGGACTTTGTTGCAGATATCCAAAAAATCCACGAGCAAACAGCGAAGGCCTTAGAAAAGGCAGCCGAAACCATGAAACGACAATATGATAAGCATCAGCAGACCGCAATAGAGTACCAACCAGGAGACAAAGTCTGGTTGGACTCTACCAACCTACATCTTCCCCGACCAATGAAAAAGCTCGGAGACAAATGCGTCGGACCCTTCAAAGTATTATCAAAGAAGGGTGCCTCCGCCTATGAACTCAAACTACCGCCGGGCTGGAAGATTCATAATCGGTTCAACGAAGGCTTGCTAACTCCTTATCACCCGCCGGAGTTCCCAATCCAGATACAGCCTATGGCACCACCACCAGACCTCGTGGATGGACAAGAACAATATGAGGTAGAAGAGATCATCGATCGACAAGAGCAAACGATGGGAAGAGGAAGGAAACGCCGCACCAAAATCGAATATCTCATAAAGTGGAAAGGCTATCCGCGAGAGGAAAACTCCTGGGTAGATGAGCAAGAACTTGACAACGCCAGGGAGGCGATTGAGGACTACGAACAAGTGTCCTTCATTACTCGCCCTCCTCAAAATTGGTGGGAAAACGGAGACGAATCTGACTCTTGGTCCGAAACAGAGTCAGTAACGGAATCTGAGGTCGATCACCCACTGGTTCAAGCAATTAAGGAGTATCTAGTTAAACCGAACCCGAACTCCTTAGTCGGCGCACACCTACCGAAGCCAGACGACACCGCAGCCGGGACGACTGCCTTAACAGGGGGGTAATATTACGATTTCATGCTTTATCTTATCTTATCAATGTCATCGTAATCCTGCTATGCTAACTTTCTGTTCTTGATCGCATTCTACCATGCTGGTATCGTGTGTTTCCTGCACCGTTACAGACTCTTGTAGTATATTTAGAACGACTCAAACTGTATTTAAGTAGCTCGACTGCAGGTCTTAAACCTCAGTCTCGAACTAAAGTTTATTCACCCGATAACTTAGTCTGAACTCACTCTCGCTAAACTAAGCGGAAGCTCCCTGCACGCAAACCTGCGAGCAACATAAAGCGCCTGACCGAAGTGCGAGTCACGCTTAGTTGTTTGATCTTGTTTGTGTAATCGGTCGCTAACAATGCCCCCCTCCGCCCTGGAGGATCACAGACCATCGGATACAACGCCTTCATCAGCTGGCGGAGCCTGAGGACTGGTAATGGTCCACAGATGTTCAGCATAAGAAAGGGACAAAATGTTGAGGTTGGCTTCTTGAAGCTTTTCTTCTCGACAGAGTATCTAGACTTGTCAGCCATCATCCAATAGTCACCTTTTGAAGGCCATCACCAGACTGTTCCACCTCCAGTGAGGAAGATATCTTCCCTATGTCATACAATGTGTATTCCAGTGGTTCAGAAAAAGAGAGGTGAAGCTGAGACTGATGATGAGGACTCGGAGGAAGGTGATATTGTGAAGAGTGATGATGAGGACTCGGAGGAAGGTGGTATTGTAGAGAGTGAGGAAGGTGGTATTGTGGAGAGTGAGGAAGGTGGTATTGTGGAGTGATGATGAGGACTCGGAGGAAGGTGGTATTGTAGAGAGTGATGATGAGGACTCAGAGGAAAGTGATATTGTGGAGAGTGAAGAGTCAGATTTATTTTAATTCTATGGCTGTTCTATTTAATATACAGACATTTTACTGCATTTTGGCACTGTGTATTTGAATCATAAGTACTAGTACTTTTGTGTAGGGCCTGGTTACAGCAAAGGAATGAAGAGTTGTTTGGTACCGGGCTCTTCAAGCTTGACAGTACTTCAAGTAACCGTAGAAAGAAATAAGTAGTAGTAGAGCTGCATTCTTATTCGCCGCGGCACGATATTGAAGAACCAGATTAGCAACCTAACCTCAGATTACAGACGACTCGGCCGATACAGAGTTCGCAGAGTTCGGCAAATGCCAACATTCGGCCGGCGGTACTCTCGGCAAGTAGCGGCATGACGTAACGGTGCTTTGTCATTCGATGGATAGCGGCTCGCTGGTCCGTGCGTCCTTGTTGTTTTCCCTCTTTCACCCATATTTGCCGATATCGACAACGACGACTGTATATATGCGAACTCAGCCCCGTGATGAACGACCATGACTACTCGAGGAGCTCGTCGAGCTCGAGCAGCAGCAGGAACGGTAACGGCGCCACAATTACATCCCATTACACTTCACCCCGTGCTTCCTCTTCTTCACCCCGTGCTTCTACCTCAACGACGACCAAGCAAATATTCTCTCCTGACGATCCTACACTCCGGTGCATATGTGAGCTGCCGCATGATGATGGGTTCGGGTTTAGCATTGGCTGTGAGGACTGCTTGAGGTAGGCAGCACCCTCATTCTTCTCCCAGCTTGCGCTCACAAGCCATTTATTTTACCTCTCTTCTGCAAACTCTATTCCGAAATTGGTTTACGAATACATTTACCTTACTTAGATGGTGCCATGCCGCATGCTTTGGGATTTACGCCGGAGTCAACGAGCCCGACGAGTGGCGCTGCTGGGTGTGCAAGGGTGAAGGCGGGAGCAGGCGACGAGGGGACGAAGTCGACGAAGAGGAAGAACGTCAGACATACGTTCGTATCGAGCAGGATATCCTCCGACTGCATTCCCCCAACCATTCGCCTACGCCACATTCCAGTCCCCCAGCGGCGTCGGACCCCCACCTTACATACCTCTTGCATTTACCTTCCCCGCCTGATTCCGTCCTTCCGCCGACATATACATTGCATACCGCCCAGCGCGTCGGTCCAGGGACGTTTCTTATTCCTTATCTCTCAGTAGTCACAAGTGCGCGGTCGTACGTCGAGGATCCGCTCAACGGGTATGCATATGCACGAGTCCCGAGAGTATTCGTCCATCTCATTCCTTCGCATGACGACTCCGATGATTGTGGTGTGGCTCTCGATGCGAGACTTGCGGGTAATGCCGCCCGCTGGATCCGCTCGGGCTGTTATCCCAATGCCGAAATACATGCAAACGAAGACGGCGGATGGGGCGTGTATGCTATACAAGAGCTAAGCGCCGGAGATGAGATAGTCCTGGGATGGGAATGGGACGATGCCCACCCCATACATGGCGGCGAGGAAGGGAAGGTCGAAGCTGTTGACGCCTTGGAAGGAGCCTTCATGACTTGCGCATGCGACGGCAGGATGGGTTGTGCACTCGAAGCGATGCGCAGAGGGGATTGGAAGGCTGACAACCTGGGTCCGCTGGTCGGGAAACAGAGAGGATTCAAGACCAGGGCAAGGGAACGAGGTGGCGTCGAGATTGTAGCAGGAAAAGGAAAGCAGAAGCGAAAGGAAGTGAAGGGAGCGGTCTTGCCGGTGGAAAAAGTGACGGAGCAAGGAGGGGTAGTGCCGCCCAAAATGAGGAAGGGTCAAGCACGAATGCCAACGTCGCCGTCGCTGTTGAGCCCAACAGACGAATTTGCAAAACTGTCGTTAATGTCACCGATTCTCAAGACGGAGGACTCGACGATGCCACTTTTGACCCACGATTCACTATTGACTTCGCCTGTACCGCCAGCGCTGTCGAGAAGGAGAAGAACGTCACCTGGTTCGACGCCGGACGCACTGAGTGCAGATACATTGGAAGGCATGGTTGTTGATTCGAGGGCGACCAGCTCATCAGATGTGTCCATGTCTGAACCACCTCCGCGACCTCCTTTGCCCAAGCGAAAACCTTCAAAAAAATTACCATCGACGCCACCTATCCAAACTCATGGGAGTCCACCGCCGCCAAGGGTCGATAAAGACCACTTTACGCTTGCAGAAGCACCTCGACGACCTTCACTACCTAAACGAAGACCGCGAGCGAAAGAATCTCCGGACTCCACGCCGGACACTCCGCCTTTAGAAACCCCTGATGGTATGATAGTCGACCTACCACTGCCAACGCCTAACGCCCCGGCAGCGGAACCAGCTATCATGAGTCCAGGAAAGAAGAGGAAAGAACCAGATACAGAACCACCGACGTGTCTTAAATCGCCGTCGCCCGTGATGAGGACCCCTTCACCTGATATTCCCGGCCTGTTCCTTGTATCACCGAAGACGCCGCCATCGCACAATCCCTCATCTTCATTCCCATCATCCGCTTCTCCCACAATCCGGTCTCAACTATTCTCCTCACATTCTCCTCCATCACCACCCTCGCCGCCTTCACCAAACGTATCAAAATCACTCCCCGAGATGAAATCCCAGTCAAACCCCAACTCGCCCCAAAAGCGCCGTAAGATGACGCTGGATGATTGGAAGAAGGAGCGGGAGAAGAAGAAAGTAGGGAAGGGGGAGAGGGATGGGCCGGTGCCTGTTGTGGTTAAGCGGGAGGAGGAGGAGCCGTCATTGAGGATGACGTCTATACCGATACCGATACCAGTTCCGAGGGCACCGCGTGCGATGACCATCCCAGGCGCGCCGCGGGCCCCAAGAGCGATGATGGGCGGTGGGTGGGGGTGCTAGGATTTCGTTATTTGCTCTCTGAACAGCTTTTGTATTTGGATAATTTATGTGTTATTTCTTTGTTGTACCGGTATGTACCTTGGCATGTAGAAATTTGATTCGCTTCCAACAGCTGGGATAATTGTGAGACTGCCGAGTGTCCTAGTCTGACACAGCTGTCTTACAAGTTACAGTCCACAAATGATGGAAGTACAATGCTCGGGTTCAGATAGCAAATAGCATGATACCTCAAAGTTGGGATTGGAGCAAGACCAGAGTATCCACTTATAATATATAGAATCCGTTGGAATTGTATAGGAATCCGAAAGCAATCTTATCCAGTTATACGGTGTCACTCGATTCTCAAAGGACTAACAAGTATGGTTAATTCGAATACCTTTAGTCCTGATACCAGACTCGCATGTCCCTACGGGAACTCCCCATGATCCCCGGTGTTTGGTAAGAAAACACCGGCATCGTCAATAGGACGTCAATGTACGTCGGTCATTCCGGCAGGTCTTCGGATCTCAGCGCGCGGAGAAGGGAATACGTGAAAATGCCATGAAAGCCGTCCTGCCCTTTAAATTGTACCTCTTTCGCATACCCATACTCCTGAGACGCTACCACCATTATGAAACAATCCTCATCCGGACTCCAATCTGGGTCCAACACCGACTGATAGCCAGGGAAGTGGGCCAGGTCCTTGTCTGAAGCACGAAGCATATCGAGTGGGGAAGCACGGTTCATTAGTGAACGGATGCTTCGAGCGCCCGGCGGTGGGAAGCCCCTAAAATGAGTTCCGACAAAGCCACAGTCGAGGAAAACTGTGATTCGGTGTCCTTTGGCGGAAGAGATCACGGAGAGGATAGCGTTGAGCTCTCGGTCGCTGATGTCAGGGATCAGAGTTCCGTCGGTGAGTTCGGTGCCACGATCGATGGGACAGATTGCCTCTATAGCGTTATCAGGTCCGTCTTCCCGGTGTCCAGGTTCAGGATAGCCGGAGCCGTGTCCGGCGAAGTAGATGAGGATGATGTCGCCGTGGAGGATGCGGCTGTCACTGGATAGGCCGCGTTGATGATGTCAGCACGGGTGGCGAATTCGTCGAGGAGAAGGTGGATGTGGTCTTGAGGAACGCCGAGGTCTTTGGTGACGTAGTCCTGGATTGAGAGCGCGTCTGAGACGCAGCCTTTCAAGCGACCATTACTGTACGCGTTGATACCGATGATGACGCCCAAAATTGCACGCCGTCGATCTGTGTACTCGACTCAAGTATCGCTGATCGATGGATAGAATGGTCTCATACCTTTCTGCTTACATTCGACACCCCGCCGTGGTCCTAGCCATACGACGACGAAGGTAGTTGAGTTCATAAAGCTGCATGTATTCGTGGTAACGGGGATCGCCTACGGACGTAGATCTGGCTTTGGTCTCTTGGCGAATTGCGTCGGCGTCTGCCACGCCGTACTCTTGCGCTAACCTCGCTTCCAGCCCCCCTAGCTTCTGTATCTTTCCTTCCTAGCGCACAATTAGCAAGACGAGTTCAATTTACACATAGGGATAGCATACCATGGAATAGGAGCTGCGTGGAGAGGCTGAGACGTTTAAATCCTAGTAGAAAGGGCGCTC
This sequence comes from Desarmillaria tabescens, assembly GCF_030435595.1. Taxonomy (NCBI): domain Eukaryota; kingdom Fungi; phylum Basidiomycota; class Agaricomycetes; order Agaricales; family Physalacriaceae; genus Desarmillaria; species Desarmillaria tabescens. The sequence goes on along the minus strand of NW_026848381.1, from coordinate 71,897 downwards.
GTTGACAGTGATGTATGAGAGATCAATGGGGCACCTACAGAAGGGCTATTGGGTTCCTGAGGCATTGTCGAGGACACCTGTAGCACAGAATCAATATCGAATGTTCTACTGGACGAATACTTCAAGCACACCTGCTCTGCTTGGTCATCGGCAGTCTTGCAATGGCTCAGCTGTTGCGAATGTTTGTCATTCATAATCGTTGAAGACATAGTGCTGATGGAGGATCAGAAGAGCTGCGTTGGTAGGAGGTATGCAACGCACCTGGATCAGTTTCGGAAACCAAGTCAAAGTCTTCAACATACACGTAGGAATGTCATTGGTCAGGAGAACTATTGCCCCATCTGGTCCCATAGCCATTCTGAATGGTCCTTGGCGATATGATTATGTTGCGTACTACATCTGTTCGCAATCCTATGAATACTCGGTTTTTGCAGTTGAGAGTACCGTGGGAAAATGTCACTCGTCAGCCACCGGCCGTTCCTTATTGGGACATCGCGCCGGGGCCCGGTAATACCACCACCATGCTATTCCGTTCGAAAACCAACTTGTCACGGTGAGCCTTGAGAATTACCTCGAATGACAACTTCGCAGTGTGAGGCCGAGTACAACTCCTCTTCTCGTTCCACTACAAAAGTCATAAGCCAGTGATCGGTTATGCAGGAGGGTCGTATGAAGCATCTGGTGTTCAGTCTTCAAATGGCTTTCGTTTGATAGGTATGTGGGTCAGAATGGAAGAAGCGAAAGGTGACGCGTGATGGTCCGATGGATTTGAGTAATTCGAGTAGCTATACACATGACTAATCTGAAGAAGAACGAGCCCTAAAAATCGCTGGACGGAGTTTGGTAATTATTAATCAAGTGCGCAAGACACGATTTACTTTCTTCAAAATGTTTGCGCCGTGTGGAAGTTGACCGGTCGCCACCATGTCTATCATTCTTTCCCACTCGACCCTTACCGTAGGATTGGTAAAGTGATCCAACAAGACCTTTAATTCCATTTCGAATATCTCAGAGTAACTAGAACGACGAGTGCATCAGCGATCCGGTGTTAACTTCAAAGACCAACGGCGTACTCTGTAGTGAACTTCGAGAAGATCTCCGTAACAATGTTTTCAGGCCTGAGCTGAGAACGTAGATCGTCGAATGCGTGTTTCTTTAGGCCCTCATGGCTGGCCTAGAGCGTATGGGATCAGATACTTCGATACAAGAAACGAGTAACAACACCATACTTTGACTGCAAGGCGATACATTGATTTCGGAGAACATGCATCACCGGCGTTGTACGAGCGCCCACCGCTGGATTTGAGAGGGATGAAAGCGACCTCCTTGGTATACATGTATACTATCAAGGCTCGGAAACTAAACGGGCGTCGGAGCCATGTGGGTTAATTATTGGGTAGGCAGAGATGCAGGGTTACGTACGTCCTGAAAGCCACGTCGTTAACCAACACTGGATGTGGAACCGTCGTTGGGGCTTTCTGTTGAGGCTCTACTCTATACTCTTCTGTACCATGATTCGTAACCTCCGCATACCGATCCATAGATTCATCGCAGATGGGAGGCTCTGCCTTCTCATACTCAGAAACGCAGATACTATTAGATTTTCCATAGGATAGAGAGTCGGTTGAAGCAAGAGAACGAAGGCTCTTGGTCGACGACTTTTTGCGAGGCGTGACAGAGAAGGGTGGCAAATCAGCGTCTGCCTCTAATATCGATGCTGCAGACGACTTTTCACCGCTAGAAAATTCGGGTGGCGCGGACTGGACTGTATCGAGGTCTGTGATATTGATAGGAGCTAAGGCAGGGGAACGTGATTCCGGTCGCGGTTCTCTGGTAATGCTGTCAGACATTCCAGGGACGTGGCAGGGTGGATCCTCATCCAAGTCAGATTCGAGATCACTGTCTCCATCATAGGGATACTGGTAAATGCCGGGCGGAGAATCATCTCCAAGGTGAGAATTGTTGATATCTAGAAAGAGATGTATATTAACATTTATAAAAGAAAGTAGCATCTAGACGAAACTTACAGCTCTCAAAGAACGCTCTGCGGCCCCTCAAAATACTGGTGCTTGCATAAACGGGACGACGGTTACATACTGACGTCTTCCCATATTTATGCGTAAAAAGCATAAATTTGACGTCAATAGGAAAGTTGCCGTCGAGCGTGGCTCTGATGGCTTTCGACATCGGCAGAGAGAATTTTCGAGGGTCTGCCTCTGAGTCTGATTGAAGGAGTACGGTGATGACCAGATCAATGAAGAGCTCGCCCAATGGAAGAGAGATATCACAGCTCCCGAGCGAGATGGTGTTTTGTCCTTGAGCTTGCAGCCAGAAATCAAACCACTGATCATTCTCCAGTACTGCAAGGACACGATCCCCCCTCCTAAAGGACGCACGACTCGATAAGGTCCCAGGCTGAAAGCCCACAGGGCTTGACTGAAGCGAGGCATGCACCTGAACGACATCGGCACCATCTTTCAGGTAAGAAGGCGACAGATCAAGATTGAAACTCCACCCCATGCCGCACGCAGGGCTGGAGAGTGATTGAATGCCGGTTCCCACTGTAGAAAAGGTTGACTTGATTTGTAGCGGATTCATAGACCACTGCTCTTCCATCAAATCTAGTCTGAGAGTCGGAGGTGAAAAAGAAGGTTGGGGAGGGGGATGCATCCCTGGAGGCAGTGGAGAGCTTGGCTTCGAGTAGTATGCATGATTCTCCAGCTCCGACGAGTTAACAGGAGGGGGAGACGGTGGATCTCGTATAATCCACGACATAGTGGACGCGGGAAGAAGTTAGCGGTCGTGAGTGGCCTGAAGTAAGGCTGCAAGTCAGCCATGAGGCCTGTAAATTTGGGGTTGCTTCGAATAAGCGCTTACATAGTACAGACAACGACTCGGAATCGACTCAGCATCATCGGCCGGCGGTAGTTAACCTCGGCAACTATAGAGTCACTATGATGTAACGCTGCTTGGTCATTTGATGGAGAGCGGCTTACTGGTCCGTGCGTACTTGTTTTCCCTCTATTCGCCGATAACGAGAACAACGTCATGACCTTACTGTATGGGCCCTTGCCCTCCCATCTCTTGACCTTGCTACCCGCATCCGACTCTCGACTGTTGCTTCCAGGAATCTGCTCACCTCTCTAAAATCCCTCCGTCTCTCCCCTCCTTTCCGTACACCCACGACTGTTCCCTCGTACACCCACAGAGTACCTTCGTCTTCGTCCCTTTGCGTGCCACCTCCCTCCCGCGCACATCCGTCCACCCTTTACTTTCCACCACCATGCTATTCCGTTCGACTTCATCCAGGAAAACCAAGTCATGGCGAGCCTTACTTGAGAATCGCCTCGAACGGCAACTTCGCAGTGCGACGCCAGGCCAACACCTCTTCCCGTTCTACATTTGCTACAAAAGTCACCAGCCAGTGTTCGGTTATGCAGTCGGAGGGAAGATGAACCAGGTACGTAGCGGTTTTCATTGGTCCTGCCGGCACTCATTTATATCTAGCTTTCTATGGGCATACATCGCTGCTGGGCTCACTCTGTATATAACCGAAAGCTATGTCGGAGCAATCGTTGAGGGAGCATGTTCGACCGTGATTCTTCGGGTGAGTATCTTTGTTTGGCGTTTGTGCGACTATAGTCTATATCTTCACGTAGTATCGTACCCATTCTTAATGCTACGAAACTCGAAACTGTCGACGCCTTGGAAGGACCGCTCTGAATTGTACATGCAACCTTAGTCCGCTCGAGGGTTATGCTGAAGGGGAAGCTTTTACTTTTTCCGGTGGAGAAAAGGACGGAACGAGGAGGGCGAGGAGGGGTAGTGCCGCAAAGATGAGGAAAGGCAAAGCTCGGATGCCAAAGCCGCCGTCGCCCTTGAGCATTCGCAAATTACCGTCAACCTCTCTGATTCTCAGGACGGATTCGACCATATCCCCTTTGACCCACGGTTTGCTGCCAACTTCGCCGGTGCTCTCGAGAGGAGACGAAAACCACCGAATTTGAAGCCGGACGCACCGAGTGCAGAGCCATTCGAGGGCACATCCTTTGATTCTCCGTCACAGCAACCAGCTCATCAGACGTGTCGCGTCCTCGACACCACCCACTCAAACCGACACGCGTCGAGGAGTCACTTGGATGGGATGCGAGTCGTCGTCTGTGGACAGGATGAGGAGGTAGTAATCAAGTGGGAATAGCGCTAAAAACTCCTCGTTTGGCAGGATGAGTCTCCTTCTCCAAGGTTCGTCGTCTATGTTCACTATTTTTTCAAGAGCTGACATGTCATTGGGCAGTATCCGCACTCTGGGATTTGACACTAGTCAAGGGTCGCTAGTAACAAGGTGGACACTGGATATCAATAAACGGTCGAACATTGTGAGTTGGTTCGTTGCTATTTCTCTGCCCCTTATATCTCACGTCGTCTCTCTTGCCCTCAAGCTCGCACCTCTATGAATTCAAAGCCGCATCAATAGTGCTGCTGGTGACACCGCTACACTCCCTTCCCATTTATCCTCCTGGCGATCGAGACCAGGAATCTAGGGATTTATACTTGCGCGACGATACGCGTAGATGCTTTCCCTGAGGATTAGAAGGGATAGATTTTGGAAGCTAGGAGGGCGTCGAATTGGATCAAGACTGGGTTAAGGTTGTCGCACACACACAGGATGAGCGTGGGGCAACTACCGCTGCCGAGGTGAGCCTGCTGATTCCTCCAGATATAATTGATCTAAAAAACATGGATATAGACCGTCCCATTGAAATACTCTGCACTACACTCCCGGGTACTCACACTCCCTCAGCCTGTGACGTACTTCGTGTCGAGATCATGAGCTCTGTCTGGCTCGATACATTTACTTGTTGATGACGACTTTAGTAGTCATCTCTTACCTCTTACCTTGAAGTCCAGGTCTATCCTCGCCGTAACCGGGCAGTACCGCATGGACTTGAGGATCATGCTACAACGTAAATTCACTGCATGTATGCGCGTGTAAAGATGCTGATTATGATTGATCATAGATACGCTTTCGGTGTCTGTACATACTGTGTCGGCGCTCATTCGAAGCGACCCCAAATCTATGGCCTCGTGGCTGACTTGCAGCGTTACTTCAGTCCGCTACGTTCTCTCCTTTTGACTATCATGATGTCCTGGAGCATTCGAGATCCACCTTCTCCTATTCACTGCTGGGGTGTGTCGGTGTTTCTGCCTCAAAGACGACAGGTAAACACCAGCATGTATTTGTGTAGATGTTTCTGCAAGTAAACACCGGATTGTAATTACATGAAGAAATACTATCAGTTTTTCCTACCATTCCTATTTCCGTATTCATGCCAGTGTTTTTGCAGTAAAATACCCAAATAAGTACACGACATCATTTGGTCCATGTTTCCTCGCCTGTGTTTTTGTGTAAATGACATTTTGTATTTCATACATGTGTTTCCGAAGTGTTCTTTGTCCCAAAAATACCCGAGCAACAACACCATGTGTTATGATTGGTGTTTCTTTGAGGTGTTTATGGTAGGAAACACCTGCAGAACAAAGGAAAGACCGGGTATTTCTCACCATAAACACCACAAGAAACACCAACCATAACACATGGTGTTGTTGCTTGAGTGTTTTTGGGACAAAGAACACTTCGGAAACACATGTATGAAATACAAAATGTCATTTACACAAAAACACAGGCGAGGAAACATGGACCAAATGATGTCGTGTACTTATTTGGGTATTTTACTGCAAAAACACTGGCATGAATACGGAAATAGGAATGGTAGGAAAAACTGATAGTATTTCTTCATGTAATTACAATCCGGTGTTTACTTGCAGAAACATCTACACAAATACATGCTGGTGTTTACCTGTCGTCTTTGAGGCAGAAACATCGACATGCCCCAGCAGTGATTTCTGCGAAGCCAAAGGACCTATGCCAGCTGAAGCCAGGGACTGCGGAGGCGAGCGCTTGCACCCCAAACTTGTCACCAACTCCACAGCGCATGTCTTGCCATGTTTCAGCTGTGGACCTGGCCGTTCCTTATTGGGACCTTGGGCCGGTACCAACACCAACATCAGCAGCGAATCCACCTCCCTCATCTTCTCCTCGTCCATCTTCAGCTCCGAACATTCGCCTAGATCTGGTGGGACGAGAGCAGTGGTCCACGAATCCGCTACAAATCAAGTCCACATTCGTCCTCATAGGTGAGAATGATTTCCGGCTTCTCTCTAGCCCTGCATGTGGCATGGGATGGAGTCTCGGTCTTAATCTTTGTCAGCCGACTTCCTTGATGAAGCAGAAGATAAAGAAGGGGAAAATGCCCAGCATTGTCGTAGTGCGCGCCTTGCTTCAATTAGGCCCGGCAGGCTTTCCACCCGGAAGCTATTCGATTCAAGCATCATTTAGGAGGGAAGGTTGCGTTCTTGCGGTGCTAGAGAATAACCGAGAGGGCTGTATGTCCCCAGATCAAAACACTATCTCGATAGGACGCTGTGATATTACTCTTCCATTGGGCGAACTCTTCATTGATCTGGTCATCACCTTGTCCCTTTCGGGCTCAGAGCCTTCCTCTGAAGTCCCCCGAACGATCTCTGAGCCTATGTCGAAGGCCATCAGAGCCACGCTCGAAGGCAACTTTCCTGTCGACGTCAAATTTATGCCTTTTACGCGTAAGTATGGGGAGACGTCCGTGTCTCACCGTCGTCCCATTTATGCAAGCAGTAGTATTTTGAAGGGCCGTAGTGCCTTCTTGGAAAGCTGTAAGTTTCGTCTGGGTTGCTTTCTATTACGAATGTTAATATCACATTCTCTTTCAGATATCAACGATTCTTACGCTGAGGATGAATCACCGCCTGTCACCTGCCAGTATCCATATGATGAAGACAGTGATTTCGAATCTGACTTGGAGGACGAGGATCCCCCTTGCGACGTCCCTCCAATGTCTAACAGCGCGACCATAGAACCACAACCGGAAGCACTTTCCCGTGCCTTATCTCCAGTCAATATCACAGACCTAGATACAGTCCAGCCCGCGCCACGCGAATTTTGTAGCGGTGAAAAGTCATATGCAGCATCGATATTCGACTCGCCACCCTTATCTGCTACATCTTGCAAAAAATCACCGGCCAAGAGTTATCGCTCTCTTGACTCAATCGACACTCAGTCCCGAGGAAAATCTGATTGTATTAGTGTTTGTGAATCTGAAAAGGCAGAATCTCCCGTCTGCGATGAATCCATGGATCGGTTTGCTGAGGTTACGAATCATCGTGTGGAAGATTACCTAGCCGCTACAGCGGAGCCTCAAGATAAACCTACGACGTCGCTTCCACGCCTGGTATTGGTTAACGACGTGGCTTTCAGGACGTACGTAACCCTACATCTCTGCTTGCACAATAACTGACGTCAATCCACCAACCTTTTAGCTTCCGAGCCTTGATGGTATACATGTATACCAAGGAGGTCGCTTTCATCCCGCTCAAATCCAGCGGTGGTCGCTCGTACAACGTCGGTGACGCATGTTCTCCGAAATCAATGTACCGCCTTGCAGTCAAAGTACGGTGTTGCTCGTTTCTTCTACCGAAGTATCTGAACCCATATACTCAACTAGGCCAACCATGAGGGTCTGAAGGAACACGCATTCGACAATTTACGCTCTCAGCTCGGGCCAGCGAATATCATCACGGAAATCTTCTCGAAGTTCACTAAAGAGTATGTTATTGGTTTTGGAAGGTATCATTAGGTGTGCTGACGCGCCCGTCGTTCTAGTTACCCTGAGATATTTGATACGGAATTGACGGTCTTGTTGGATCACTTTACGAATTCTACGGTAAGGGACGAGTGGGAAAAGATGATAGACTTGGTGGCGAGCGGTCGGCTTCCACACGGCGCAGACATTTTGAAGAAAGTGACTCGTGTCTCGCGCACTTAACTAACAATTACCCGACTTTGCCCGGCAATCTTTTGTACTATTTCATTCATCAAACTGGTCATGTATATTGCCCGCTACTCGAATTCCATCGGACCATCAATGCATCTTGGGTCATCTTTCGCTTCTTCCATTCGCACCCACATACCGGCAGAGTCATTTCAAGACTGAACGTCAGATACCTTGCACGATTAACCTTAGCACACATCGTCAAATGCAATCCGAACATAATCTCATCTCTCCTTTTAGTCGTTCTCGGAGTCTCGGTCCAACTCTTAGGAGGAATACCTTCAGCAAGTTGAGCGTCCGTAGCAAGACTGAGGGGCTGTATCGCATCAGCGCTGAATCCAGTAACCGCCGATAACTAGTTTCTTGTCTTCTTAAAGAATCCCAATGAGAAACCGTTCGGTGAGTCTGTGACTAGGTGTAAATGCCAATACGGCCGCGGCTCACATCATCAGCGTTTTTTTTCGAGTTTTCTAGAGTAGATAACCTTTAGGCTAAAACGACGTGGCGTGAAATACTGGTTCCGTCATCAGACCAACTTTTCCGGACCGACTGATCCACTGGCATCCTCTGTTTCCCACACGCATCGCAAAGTGTCATCTTGACTTCTCACGCGATGGACCTAGCATCAACCTCTGCCTCGCAAAACGCTCCGCGAGCATATATAAATGGCTTCAATCTCTCTGTGGACTACAAGATGCCCGATCTATCTTTGGTTCGGAGCCAGGCTGCTAAAGGTGATATGCGCTATCTGATACCTCTACACGTTGTTCTGACCTGTGATAATGAGCAGTTACCGAAGTCATGGACGCTCCAATACCGCCTCGAATTGTTCTTCAAAATGCTAGAGGTGAGGCTGCTACAGGGCCCATCCCACCGGCCCTGTGGTACAACTTTAAGCTTCCTCAGCTCTTTCAGTTCAGCTTTTTCTGCTCTGTGGAGGATGGTAAGTTCTATGTCGCTTCTAGGCATATCCCTCTCTATTATAGTATACAGTTCCCGAGGATATATTACCACAATGCATTTGGTCTCTCGGATGGTCGATTCGCGCCTATCTGGAAGCTTCGGACGAGCAACTGAAGATTTTCGCTCTTCTCGCGCCGCAGGGGCAAGGTAACGGTGTAACCATTGACACAGAACGGTACATCTTGGTGAAGTGTTCCATTACAACCCAGAGATTTCTTCGTGTACTTACTGATTGCGTAGCTTGAGACCTGTCGCTCCAAGATAGCCGATCACCTTCTGTGAGTATCTATTCCGGCGTAACACCTCACCTCTGATTCCTTGACAATGAAATTGTAGTAAACCCAAAATCAACCAACCACTAGAAGCTCTCCGCTATATTCGGTGTTCCATGGAGGCGGACAAAGAACGTAGTGGACAGTCCGATATTTTCCTTATAAATCCGTGCGTACCCACAATCATAGCCGCGTCATCTCCATATGGATCGTTTCTCAAAGGGGATTATACGCTTCGTTTGCTGCATGCCTCGCACGGGCAAGAACGGACGACGTTGAAGCAAAAGCAGCGCTATCACGTGTGATGAACGACATAACGTTAGACTCGGGCTCTCTAACCACGTTTTATCGTGTCGAGGCAAAGGTGTATCTTGCCCGTGTACTTCGGAGACTTGGGGAAGACGACGAAGCGCAGAAACTGTATGTCGAACCGTCGTGACTGTCTCTACTAGTGATGTTGCCTGAGAAGGTCTTTAGGGAGATATGGCTGGTCAGATGGTTCAAGAAGCATCCGCATGAATTCAGTGATTCCGTTTTGGTACAAATGTTCACCACGGATATTGATCCAGCCGTGGATCCAATTTTCACAGGCCTTGGGGGATCAAAGTGGCTGGATCATAGGAAGGCGACGTTGAAAACACAAATTCGTGAAACTAGGAACTGCCGAAACTGCCGTGCGCGCGAACCCCAAGTGAAATTGGCGCTATGCAAGGCTTGCCAGCGTACATTTTACTGGTCAGTGATAACTCCGGTTTTCTTCTTGTGTAATTCTGAGGTCATGGCTCCAAGTTCTGCAGAGTGCCAGAAAAAGGATTGGCCCTCCCATAAGTACATTTTCCATTATATTTGCGTTATGAAAGAACTAATGACGCGCCTGAATAATTTAGGGTATACTGCAGGTGAATGTATTGGCTCGATCACGAAATATGATGTTAATGCCAATTTCAGAGAAGCTGCGGCATATTTAAAGAGAACAGCAGAGCTTGAGGGAATAAGTGCTTTCGCAGCACAACAATCCCAAGATTGGATGCATTACAGAGACAATTTTAGGCCGGAGATAGTGGAATGCTTTGTAAACGCTCTTGGACTAGTACGCGATGTATCACGAGGCCGAACACACATCGTATATCAAGAAGTCGAGTACGTCCCGTCCGTAAAGAATTGTCTCGACAAGTTCAGAACTACAGGAGCTGGAGTTTTCAAACTCGAAGATGTCTGGCAAGATATTGAATCCAGAATGGGCCTAGATCCTGGTGAGGGGAAAGTGTATATCCGCGAGATGCTGGAGGTGTTCGATCGTGAACCTGGGAATGGGCAAACCAGGGAAGCGCACATTCCCATCTTTAATTTGATGTTCTCGGCCAAAAATGATGTCCAAGTGTATCTTGGAATCAGTGCGTTGTTTCTCTTTCTTGAACAATCTTTTGTGATGTTGCTTCCCAATTTTCAATTTTAGGCGATATTTCACAAAAGAAGGTAGCATTCATGCGACCCAAGCCGGACTGGAGACGGGATCTGAATATGAGAGGTGAACCTCCTGCTCACATCAAGTTAGGCGAAGACAAAATTCGGGATGCAGAATTTATCTTTTGAAAGTGTGTGTCAAACCGTAGTTATCGACCACGCATGAGTGGCTAATGTTGATGTATTTAGGTTGCAACAGGAAACGAAGAGATAGTAACTCTGCCGACGGCATTGGTGGGTATGTATGTGCGCACAGGTGCTGATGAGTAATAATTGGCAGGGTTTGAATAAATGTAGTAATGTAGTACCATACCTTTGACTCTTCCATCGTTGTTTCAACGGCCGACTTCAACGGCAAGGGTGAAATAGACCTATTCGTAGAGGCATCGGATAAATTCAGAATGTCATCTTGGTGAAGAAACTGCAAGGAGGCTCAGATATTTGTGGAGTTGAGGTAGAATCACGGGGTGACTCGGAAGTGTAATGGGATGTAATTGTGGTGCCATTGCTTGGGCTTGACGAGCTCCCGAGCGGCTATCCGATACCTGTAGTTGCTGTCGGGCCGAGAGTACCGTCGGCCGAATGCCTGCTGTGCTTGGCATTTGCCAAATGGTTGTCTTCCGAACTTTTGCTCTCTCATTGCCAGCATCTACTAGCAACAAAATTGCAGTAAATGACAATGAGGCTCTATGCGATCTATAACTACTTGAAGTATCAGCTGGAAGACTCTTTCATTACAATATTCTTTCGCTTCTCTGCTGTTAGTAACCCGGTGAAGTAAACATCATTAAAAATTTCAAGCACAACTATCGTGGTTATAGTGTACAAAAATTATCTGCATACAGGTACTACAGGAGGTCAGCTAAAACAGGTACCTGTTTGACACACACCTAGTCTTTTCTCCATCTCCAGGTACTTTCATACATCCTTATAGGTGTACCTGCATCTACTAGTACTTGCTGCTGTACTGTAACAGGCTGTTCACAAGTACTTTTTGAGAACATCCGTGTTGGGTCCGCAAAGATCTGGGCATTGCTGAGACACCGAACCGGCCGCTGATGGCATATTCACACCAAGCCTCGAGCTTGTATGGATAATATAAGCCTATGCCAATGCAGTAAATGTTAAGATAAGCGGTAATTCTCCAGCCGCTCACCCGGATATAGCAGGGAACCCTCGCAAACAGGTGAGGGTCATCATCGTTCATCTACCTATTTATCTACATGCCATATACACTAATAGAAGCAATATGATGTAATAAGGAAAGCCGAGGAGGAGAACAGATGAACGGTGCTTCCTACTGAAGATCCCGACGTCGACTGCACCATGATGCATGACACTTGACATTCCAACACACCCCCGCAAGTTCATGCATCAATCCCAAGAAAAGAAAAGAAAAATGAGAGGAGAAAACATACAATCTACACCTCCAGAAGGTGAACACCATGGTGGGAAAGAGTAACCTAGAAAGTGACATTGGAGTCACTCTCATAAGCCAACCCGGTGAAGTCTGCTGCCACAATCTTCCCCTTTTTTGACTTCCACCACTTTGCCCTCTCCTCACAATCCACCTTCAAATGCCCAGCCTTATCGCAGAAAAAGCAAGTGAGCTCGACTTGACTGTTTCCCTTCAGGCCCCTGGATGCCTTGCCACCGCGAAAGGCCACCGCCGCAACTTCATCATCATCACCTATCCCATCCTTATCCTTCTCCGAACATTCAGGAGCAAGCGATGCTTGGCACGTTTCTTTGTTCAGCAAGCGAATAATCACGTTTGAGAGTGTGAGCTGGTTGGGAGGGGTCGCATCAAGTTGATGATGACATTTTCATAGGAAGGGGGGAGTCCCATGGTGAGCGCGAGGATTAAGTCTTGGTCGCTGACATCGATACCAGCTAGTTCCATCGCCTTCGCCATTCGCCTGATCTTCCCAACCCAAGCCTCCATGCCCTGGCCCTCAAGCATCTTCGCCGTCAAGAACTTCCTTCGCAAGGACAAGCTCATTGCAAAGCCCTGTGCACGATGCACAGTCTGCAAGTTCCCCCAGATCTCCCGTGGGTCCTTCGAGTCCATGTGCACCAGCTGCCCGACATCTACCCTCAAAATCATCTCAGCCCTTGCCTCTGCCATCTTCTGCTTATCACGCACCTTCAACTTTGCTGTGACCTCCGCCAAGATCTCCGACTCCGACTTTCCATCTTCATCAACCTCAATCTCAACAATGTCGGTCCAGAGCTTCCAACATGTGAGCTTGGCCTCCATCATCACTCGCCATTCCACAAAGTTTCCGACCGATAACTTGGGAAAACATGCACCAAACAACTCATCCGACATTTTGCTCTATAGGCGATCTCGACGTGGCAAACAACGAATGTGGAGAGCAAAAAACGAACAACTGGACCATCTCGTGGACCAGAAAAGTGAACAGCCGGACTGTCTCATGGACCAGCAAAGCAAACGACCAGACCATCTCGTGGTCTAGCAAGTGACAAAGGTGATCTCGACACCAGTGTCAGGGTGGCAGTGTAGCGATAGTCTCGAGAGTCAGCACAGAGAACGAGAGCAACAAGGACTGTGGGTTATGATGCCTGTTTGTGTTAAGATAAGCGGTAATTCTCCAGCCGCTCACCCGGATATAGCAGGGAACCCTCGCAAACAGGCGAGGGTCATCGTCATTCGTCTACCTATTTATCTACATGCCATGTACACTAATAGAAGCAATATGATGTAATAAGGAAAGCCGAGGTGTCAACAACCAACTAATATCGACTTAGATCAACTAAGGATCGCCACTCGCACTTCAGTGGACGATACTCTTAGAGGTCAAAGGAGATAAAAGAGAGTTTATTGAGGACTTAGATAGTCACGAAACAAGGAGCTTTGAGTTGGGTAGATTAAACCTTAGCCGAAGCTGGGGTTTAGACCAGCTGAGGCTCTACTTAAATACACGATGCGTAGACTAATAATAGTACTGTGAGAACAAGTCTGTTGCGATCGTACGAGAGAATCATGTAGCATAAGCAGGAAAGGTAAGCAAAAGGAAAGAAACAAAAGAGAAAAATGAATAAACCGTAACATTACCCCCCCTTTAAGACTCGTTCATCCCGAATGAGTCATCTGACTGCCACTCCTCTTCTGACGATGATTTTCTTGATTGAGAATAGAAGGAGAGTGTGTCTTCCTCCTCCATGTCTGATTCCCAATCCCAGTTTTTGTGGATTTGTTGGAGGTTTTGGAGGTTTACCTCTTCCTCTGTGTCATTTGTTTCTATAATTGATACTCCATCGGCTTCGTCCGTGGTTACGGTAGGCCACTTGTTTTGTAGGAAGTCAGGTTCGAGTTCTGGATTGAATGTGGGATGCCAGTTTTGGGCTAAGACCTCGAGAGCGGATGACGAAGGAGAAGAGGGATAAGAGTCTTGTTAGGTACTACCGTTGTACGATAGTCCATCATCGGCTCGTGTGATCTTTTCTTTTATCCGCTGGACCCTCGCCTCATACTCATTGACCAGTGTCTCCGCGTTGGCCATGTTCGATCGTTTCACCCAGGAGTTCTCCTCCGATGGGTATCCCTTCCACTTGACCAGATATTCGGTTATGGTGCGACGGGTTCGTCCTCTGCCGACAACCTTGTCTCGTTGTTCCACAATCTCCTCAATCTCATATTCTTCCTCGTCGTCGATTAACTCTGGAGGTGGTCTTTCTGGACATGGTTGATTAGGGAATTCAGGAGCGTGGTATGGTGACAGGAGGGATTCATTGAATTGGTTGTGGATCTTCCAACCTGCTGGGAGTTTAAGTTCATAGGTGGAGGTGCCCTTTTTGGCGACGATGGAGAATGGTCCCACTCGTCGATCTCTGAGTTTCCTTGTGGGACGAGGGAGGTTTAGGTTGGTAGAATCCAGCCACACCTTGTCACCAACTTGGTATTTCACAGCTTTGTCTTTATGCTTGTCATAAGACTTTTTCATGGATTCTGCCGCCTTTTCCAGAGATTCTTTTGCCTTTTCCTGCACCTCTTGTATCCCTTGAACCAACTTCATGGCAGCCGGAATGGTGTCAGGACATTGGGTGGTTTTAATGACCTGTCCGTCCCTCCCGAAGACTACTTTGTACGGGGAAAAACCTGTTGCTGAATGCTTTCAGTTGTTGTGAGTGAATGCGGCTAGTGGTAGCCATTCACTCCAGTCATCCTGTCGATAGTTTATGAACATCTTGAGGTATTTTTCTATTTCTTGATTAACCTGCTCTGTCTGTCCATCTGTTTGAGGATGGTAGGCTGTAGAAGGGTTACCTGTGACCTGAATAAGGGTGTAGAATTCCTTCATGAACTTCAACACAAAGACAGTCCCCCTATCCGAGATGACTTTCTCAGGCATTACTCCATACAGTATGTAGATGTGATCTCGTAGGATTTTGGCAAAACCGAGAGAGGTGAGTTCCTCGGTGCAGGCGATTGGAATTATGGTTTTAGAAAACCTGTCCACTATGACGAGGATAGAGTCGTACCCCCTTTGAGTTAGGGAGCTTGGTGATCATGTCGACGGAAATGTGGGTCCATGGCCTCATTGGCACTTCGTTGGGATGAAGAGGAGCTTTCTTCAGGCGACAATCTGCTTTGGTTTGTTGACAAACTTCACATCTGCCTACGTACGACTCCATCTCCCTGCGCATTCTGGGCCACCAGTAGTCTCGTAGGACAAGTTCCTTGGTCTTCTCTATACCAGGATGTCCAGCGGTTACGTGGTCATGCTGCAGCGCTATGATTTCTCCTCGTAACCTCCGATCCATTGGAACATAGATGCGTCCGTCGTACCAGAGCATTCCTTGGTCTTGGGAGATCCCCTTCTCATGGTTCAGAGAGTCGGAGATTCCTCGGTCCCACTTCCTGGGGTTGTGAGTGGCCAGCTTGATTTTCTCGTGTAGCTCCTCCTGGGTGGGCATAATCAAAGCCCGGAAATGTTTGGCCTTGAGTACAGTCATGTCCCTGTTATCCCCCTTGCCTTGGTCATGGTCCGCTCGTCTGGATAGGAGATCGGCTTTACGGTTCTGAGCCCCCAGCTTGTGATGTAGCGAGAACCAGTATTCCGCCAACTCTGTCACCCACCGCGCTTGTCGTCGGTTGAGCTTTTGGGGTTTACGGAAGTATTGGAGGTTGGAGTGGTCCGTCCAAATTTCAAAGTCTTCCCGAGCCCCCATAAGATATTGGCGCCATTCTTCTAACGCGATCATGATGGCAAGGAGCTCCTTGTCATATATTTCGTAATTGCGCTCCGTCGTCGATAAGGCCTTGGAGAGGAATGCTACTGGATGCCATTTATCGTCTTGTAGCTGGGATAGTACTGCTCCTATTGCCCCTTCACTCGAATCTGCTTCCACTCTAAACCTTCCTTCATCGAGAGGAATGGCTAGTACCACATCCTCTCGGAACAGTTCTTTAAGCTTCTCAAAAGCTCCCTGCTGTGCTGGACCCCACTTCCATTCAGTTTTGCCTGTGAGTAAGGTCAAGGGTTGGACGTGTTTGCTATAGTCACGAATGAACCATCGGTAGAAATTGCAGAAGCCTAAAAACGATTGTAGCTCCTGTTTCTTGTGGGGGACTGGCCAATCCAATAAACCGGCAATTTTCACCGGGTCCATCCTGATTTTCCCTTTGCTGATAATTACTCCCAGGTACTCCATTTCCTCTACTTCGAATTCACACTTCTCCACTTTCAGGAAGAGTTTGTTATCTCGAAGGATCTTCAATACTTTTCGTACAATGCGCCAATGGTCCTCCTTTGACTTGGAGGCGATGAGGATGTCGTCCAGATAGACAGACACCTCTCCAGCCACTATGAGGTCCTTGAAAATGTCATTCATCATCCACTGAAAGGTGGCCGGGGAATTGGTGAGCCCAAAAAACATCACCAGGGGTTCATAGAGGCCGCGGTTGGTTCGAAATGCCGCCTTCCATTCGTCCCCCTGTTTGATCCTGACATTATTATAGCCCCAGCGTACATCCAATTTGGTGAAGTACTTGGCCCTCTTCAACCGGTCCATCAACTCCCCAATCAGCAGTAGCGGGTATTGGTTCTTAATGGTCATCTCGTTAAGCTTTCGATAATCCTGTACTGGGCGAAGCTTTCCATCTTTCTTCTTCACGAAGAAGAATGGCGATGCCATGGGTGATTTGGAGGCTTGGATGTGGCCAGTGGAAAGGTTCTCATCAAGGAATTTATCCAATTCCTCCTGTTCTACAGGGTTGAGAGGGTAGACTTTACAGTCTAGGTTGGCATTGGCATTAGGGATTAGCTCAATGGTGTGATCCCAGGGTTTCCGCAGGGGTAACTCGTCAAAGTTCTCCTTATCGAAGACATCTTGAAATTCCCGATATTCTTCTGGTACGATTTCTTCGAAAGATTTTGCCTTCTTCTTAGCGTTGGCTTGGGCAGCTAACTTGTTGGCTTTAGTCCCCATAGCCCGTATGTGGAAAGCTTCCTCGAAATCTATTACCAAGATGGTATCTCCCTCTTTGTACTCATCCCAGCGTGAGGAGGGATCTGTATCCGGCAAATGGAAGGGAATTTTGCGGCAGGCACAGCGAGCGAGGGTGACCACCCCTGTGTCCCAATCGATCAATGGGTTGTGCCTTTGTAGCCAGTCATGCCTGAGAAAAAGGGGCATGGTACCCAGGTCCACTACGGCTAACTCGATTCTTTCCACATGGTCTCCAATGCGTAACCGTACTTCGGCATACTCGGTGATGTCACCTCCTTTGTTCCTAGTGCTGTCGGCATTGTAGACCGGGATGGGACAGGCCGCCTTTTTAAGGTTAATCCCGTGTTTTTGAACCCAATTACAGTCGATAGAACTTCCTGTAGCCCCGCTGTCCACTAGCGCTTTGAGGGCAAATACGTCCTGAGTGTCCAAGGTTTCCAATTGCACCTCAATGGATACATTGCGCCCCTTCCTGCCTCGTATGTACATGGAGGGTCTCTTCAAGTCTTCCATCCACTCCCACCTGTCTCGGGCCTCTTTTGCCGTCTCTGGTTGCTCTTTGAGTGAGTCCCACAACTCAACCGTCACCTCCCTGACCCTACACGGATGCATCCACTGTTTTAAGGCGGCGAACGCGGCTGATTCGTCTTTAGCGAGTCGTAACGCTCGACGGGTCCAGTGTACTCCAAAGGGTTCGTAGTATATGTCAAGGATGGCTCTCTTGGCTTCAGGCGCTACCTCAGGTTCAGGGGTCACAGAAGACTTCCCCTTAGGTATCATAACTGGAATGTCGGACCGGAGGTGGGCTTCCTCATCTTCTACTTCTTCTAGCAAAACCGAAAGTGTCTTGCCTTGATGTGGCAGTTGGTCACTGAGCCAAAGAGGGCCCCTCGGCGGCACTTGGTCACCTTCCGTCGAGTTGGTGGAGGAGGGTGCGCTGCCCTTTGTTCGGCTCTGGCCATGGGCGCTTGTGCTCGGCATTGTAACCTCCACAATTGATCCATCCTTATCCTCATTCCTAAACCTGGCGGTACTCTCGGTAACCCTTCGCGGACACACACATATTGGCTCCCCTGGAGGGTCTTCACCTTTTGCGGATGAGGCCGTTACTAAGTGAAGGTGGTCCTCCCGCATCCCAGCCTCAGCTGCTTTTCCGTCGCTGGCTGGAGGAACAATTGGGGTAGGCCCGCCAGCCCGAGTCGTCAGCCGATTCTCCCTTCTGGGGCGACCGCCACCACATCTGGCGCTAGTCTGGACTTGACATGAGGGCCTCTCAGTTGCATCCCGAACTTTCCCCATACTGTCAAGCAGGGGTTCCTGAGGTGGGACGGCCCCTAGGGGTTCATTGCTAGATGCAGACTGCGTGGAGCGGTGGAAATCCCCTCCTACGCCATTGGCGTTTTGCAATTCCTCTTCCTTAGTTTCTTCAATGGTTAACGCGGCGTAAAAGTTCATATATTATTCGTACAGTGTACCTACATATGTATGAGAACCCCAACCAGCAGATGAATGCGTACCACTAGAAACTAAGTCCTTTGCCGACGCCGTCGAATCACTTATTTCGACGCCAGCTCATCTTTTGACGACTCATTGTCCTTGACCTCCTTGACCTTCGTATCCTTTCCTAATTCCTCCTTCTCGGCCTCCGCAAGTAGCTGACGTAGTCGTTGAGTGGGGATCTTTTTGTGTGGGGGGAGTTTGACGGGGATCCATTTTGATTTGTCCGTTAGACATTTATGGTCCCGGCTCCACCTGGTATTCCTGCACTTGAAGCATCACTTCTCGCTCCGCAGCTTGTCAATTTCCATCGGCTGTCCTGCTCCCCCATAGGTGGTTCCTGTGGTGTCCTTCTTATCGCCACTCGAACTGCCCGATCCTCCTGCCTTTCCTGATGATTGGTTTTGATTGCCTCGACCGGAACCTGATTGGTTCTGGGAGGGCTTACTGCCTTGCTGCTGGGCGAGGCCATACCGGTAATTGGTGTCGATTCTCTCGACACGGCGTTTCCACTCGGCATAGGTGGTGAGGCGAGCGTTGTCCCCGTGCATTATCGTGTTCCGAACCGTGGGGCGTATGGTGGCTTCCACGGCTTTGAACATCTGCTTCTCGTCTCCAAACTCCTCGCACTTGTGAGCTAGCCCCTCGAACTTCGTGAAGAACTCCACTGCTGACTTGAAGTCCGCTTGGCGGACCTTCTTCCACTTTTGCTTCCAGATCGCTAATTCGGCCACCTCACGGAATTGGGCAGTGAGGTCATCAGTGAATTCCTGCCATGATGGTAGCCTCCAGTGCCCTCGGTGATCCCAGTATCGATAGTATTGGTCGGTCCACCATTCTTGTGCCTCTCCCCTCAGGTATGACTGGGCGAAAGTGATTCGGTACGGATTTTGCCCCTCGTCATTCATGGTGAAGTACATTGGGAACACCTGGAAATACAATTCGCAATGGTGTAAAAAGCGAGTTATATCCGAGGATACCCTGGTGAAATACTCGGGCTGTGTGATCAACTTTGGTTTAACGTCATTCCACGGTGAAGAGGCTCTGTGCGCGCCAAGCTAGAAATGCACTAGCGTATATAACACTAACACACCCACACTCACACTCACACACACACAAACCCTCAGTAGTTCGGGGGTGATGTGTGA
This sequence comes from Desarmillaria tabescens, assembly GCF_030435595.1. Classification (NCBI taxonomy): domain Eukaryota; kingdom Fungi; phylum Basidiomycota; class Agaricomycetes; order Agaricales; family Physalacriaceae; genus Desarmillaria; species Desarmillaria tabescens. The sequence goes on along the minus strand of NW_026848381.1, from coordinate 52,151 downwards.
TACAAGCACACAATAGCAGTAGTATTGAAATAATCCTTGCACGTTACAATATAATATAGCGCGCTTAGCAATATAATAATCTTCTAAGTCCAAATGCTTTTGGAACAGGAGGTGAGCGACAGAATCGCTCGGCCTCAAGGCAAAAGTATTATTTCGCAAGCCCCCAAATGTTCTACAAGAACGTATAACCCTCAAAATACGTCGCGTGCAACACACAAGTGTCCACAACGTTTCACAATACACTTAACACGACTTAAAGCCTTGCGCTCCAAGCAGAGAACACTTCAAAACCCATTCGTAGATCCACAGGGTTCTAACCTATGCGATCCAGAGATACACAAACACAGAAAACACGTCCACAAGCCACAGGGTTTGAACCTATGCCACTTGGGAATAAACCAAAAAAACCTCAGATGTTACGGTTATTCTTTTTCTTTCCTTTTCTTTTTCTTTCCTTTTCTTTTCTTTTCTTACTCAGCCAGATTACGCGCAGGCGATCATCACGGACTGCGCACTTAGTACTATTTTTAGCATAGCAACATGTATTTAAGGAGAGCCTCAGCTGGTCTGAACCCCAGCTTCGGCTAAGGTTTAATCTACCTAATATCGAACTCCGTCCTTCGTGACTATCTGTCCCATCGACTTACGTCGCCTTTGACTTGCTAAAGCGTCGTCTACCGAAGTGCGAGTAGCGACCTTAGTACGATCTAAGTCGATTTGAGTTAGTGGCTAACATTTAGCCGAAGCTCGTCTTCCGTTGCCCAACGACGTACCGTTGCCCAACATTTTCCCAATAATTCTCTTCATTGTTGTGGCGCTCTCAGTACTACAATTCCTTCTCAACGACCCTCTAGGACTGGTTATCGTAACCGTTCTTCGAGTATTCCTCGCCTGCGTATATGTCCCATCCCCAGTGTTTGCAGGACTTCTCCTGCTACTCTGGGTCGGATTCCTACGCCATTTCTAAAAACATTAAACCCTTCATCCTTGCCCTTCAGCTCGCCTCCATATTAACAATCGCATTGTTAATAGTGACGAGCTCCCCATCCGACGAAACCTGCGAAATCCAGTTAATGAACGGATCCAATTACGAGACTGACCTTAGTTTGATTATCGCCCTCCTTATCGTCCTCACCGTACTTGCTGTCTATCAGCTTGCATGGTCAATCGTCAACTTACACCGAGGATAGACCCACGGATGAATGCCCTGGTCAGAATCCATTCTCGCCGTCTTCGCGACTTTTATACTCTTTTTCTTCTCCATTACTTTGTACCATCTACGCCGTTGCTTTCAGCAACAGAGGCGAGTTCGTGCGCAACTTCCACTCCACTACATTCCCAGCACCCCGGCATATCCACCGCCGGTAATCGACATTCCCTCGGCATCCCAACAGACAATCGGAGATGTCGAATCCAACAACTCCGGGGGATCTGGAGGATCCCTCTACACATCATCGCGACCCAGCTCGCGATCCTCAGAGTCGAGCACCGACTCCTACAGAAGCGCCTCCAGCGCAGCAGCAGATTCCATCGACATCACCGATACCCGGGGGGTACTCCTCGACCGAGGAGACTTGCCCTTACCAGGTCTTTTTGACCAGTCTCCAGTCCAAGGCGAGTCTGGCGACGACAGAGGCCGAGGACAAGACACCGGGCATCTGGTCGAGGGCGAAGAAAGCCCTGACACCGAGTTCGAAGGGGACGAGCTCACCGAGTGGGAAAGAACCCGACTCGACGACCTCCTCAACGACCTCTACCCGAGTGAGGAGGAAGATGCCACCCATACCGGAGACTCCTCGAGCGGGGGAGCCCATTCAGGGTGGGGACACCAAGGCATATGGAAGGAAGTCCGCGACAGGAGAATCGCGGCCGACGATGCCAGAGATCGCGCCAGAATTGCGTGAAACCGAGGCCGCCAGGACGACTTCTACGAGGATCCCGGAGAGCTTGGCCTCGGAGCCTCCACGGCTACCTCCCGTCCAACTCACCCACAGTCTGTACCAAGGGCCTGGCCAACCAATAGAGGCCCTCCAGTCGCCTGGTACCCCGACACCAGTTGGGTCTACGCCGACAACGGGGAAACGACTGCTGTGGCCGGAGTCGCGCCCGGATCAGAGTCCGACCAGGTCCCTGAAAGGACCGAGGCCCCAATACTCCCTTCCCCCGTCCCCTCGATCGAGCCGACGAGTAGGGAGCTTTGGAGCGAGTTCCCAGACTTCGACCCCGAAGAACTTGGGACAATTACTGCCGCCGAGCGCCTCGCCGGAGTCTCCGATTGGACACCGTCCGTCGCGTCGAGAGCCTTCGCCGACCCCGTCCCTCTCTCACAGCGTCCTTGGCCGCTTCTCTATCACACGTATGTCGAGTCCCTCCGACTCCCTCGAGATGCCTGGGAATCCCCAGAAGTCCAGGCCAGAATGGACCGAGGAAGAGTGCATGACGCACACATCCGTCAAGCAGAAGAGGATGCCCTCCAGGGACCCAACGGCTGGTGGGACCTTCCTCTCGAGCCCGACGCAACCGACGCCGAGGTCGATAACCGGATACGAGCCGCTGCCGTTCGCTACACTGGAAGGGCAAGACGAGCCGGGGCCGACCTCGAGGCAAGGGCCCGAGCCTGGAGCGCCTACCAGAGCGAGATCACTGACCCAGACTCCGACATCGGGAGGTGGAGGAGAAACAAGGAGATCGACAGAATCGCCTGAGAGAGGAAGGAGGCAGAGGATGCCCAGTCGGCCCCCGAACCAGGCCCTCGAGCCGACTGTAATGGCGGCAGTGACGCAGGTCATGCTGAGGGGCCCAGTTCCTAGGCCAAGTATTTTCGACATGCTTCCCTGGCATGGGTTGTATGAAATTATCATGGAACACATGGAGAAAGACCCGCAATGGCTGTTTACGGACGCCGGGGTCGACTATCAGAGCGCGAGGAGCATGGGGGACATTTACCTCATGAAAATATCCTTGAAGTAGAAACGTGGCATCGGGCGGCCATCGTATGGAACATGGTGAACCCCGGGATGCCCCAACGTGGGTGCGAGCCATATCGACGACTGCAGCCCATGCCCAACCCACTCGAGACCGAAGAGTTTTGGGCAGGGGCTGGGCCCGACGACGATGACATGGACGACCCAGGCGCTGGGCCCTCGGATAAGGGGAAGCAGTCCACAGTCCCACCGCGGGCCGCCGTCCCAACCTCCGCGCCGCCCGGCTTACCCCAGCGACTACCCGCCTCCTGGAGACAATTACCGATTACGGTCGCTCCCTCGACCACCGAACCCACCGGTGCCGCCTCCCATACCTTCACCCCTGGACCCGATTCCCCCCTGGACGTTAGCCGCGGGCAAGGATAACAACCCGTGGAACGACGTGAAACCGAAATTAATCATGCAGCCCGAATACTTTACCGGGGAGTCTGAAGACATTAACTGGTTTTTGCATCACTGCGAGATGTATTTCCAGGTATTCCCGCTGCACTTCACCATGAACGATCAGGGTCAGAACCCCTATCTTATCACCTTTGCACAAGGGTACCTTCGGGAAAAGGCTAAACAATGGTGGGGCGACCAATACTACCGCTATCGGGACGACCAGGGGCATTGGAGATTCCCCACCTGGGTGGAATTCTCCCGGGACCTCAAGGTCGAATTCCAGGAAGTAGCGGAGGTCGCAATCTGGAAGGCAGAATGGAAGAAGATCCAACAGTCGGAATTCAAATCCGCAGTCGAGTTCTTCGCGAAGTTCGAACGCTTGGCCCATAAGTGTGGAGAATTTGGAGACGAGAAGCAGATGTTCGAAGCAGTAGAAGCGGCGATAAGGCCGACGGTGCGCAAGACGGTCATGCATGGGGACAATGAACACCCCACGACCTACGCGCAATGGAAGGCGCGAGTCCTGAGGATTGACGCCAACTATCGATATGACGTGGCCCAAGGCCTCGCCAGTAAGGCCCCCCCGAGCCAAGGCGGTTCGGGTCGAGGCAACCAATCAAAGGGATCAGGTTCTAGCGGCGACAAGAAGGATGCCACAGGGACCACGTACGGAGGGGCAGGGCAGCCAATGGAAATCGACAAGCTCCGGTCCGACAAGTGGTGTTTCAAGTGTGGGAACACCAGGTGGAACCCGAAGCATAAATGCCCCGACGACAAGTCGAAGTGGCTCCCCGTCAAACTTCCCCCTCGTAAAAAGCCCAATATCGCTCGCCTCCGCCAATTACTCGCTGAAGCCGAAAAAGAGGATCTCGGGAAGGACACGAAGATCGAAGAGGTAAAGGACGAGAAGGAGAAGGAGTCGTCAAAAGACAAGCCGGCGTCGAAATAAGCGATTCGACGGCGTCGGCTAAGGACTTAGTTTCTACTGGTACGCATCCCTGTACTATTAATCGGACTTATACTACGTATGTAGGTACTCCGTACGTCCAATATACCAATGATTTCGCCGCGTTACCAGTACACGAAACTAAGAACAGTGAATCGCAAAAGCCCGATGGCGTAGGAGGGGATTTCCGCCACTCCGCGCAGTCTGCGCTCAGTACCGAACCCCTAGGGGCCGTCCCAGCTCAGGAACCCCCGGCTCACCGCACAGGGAAAGCCCCTCGAGGGCAGAGCCCCCTAGGTCGAGTCTCGACTGCACCCCAGACGTGGGGAGGTCACCCCGGAGAGGGAGAAAGGCCGTCAGCCCAGCCTGCGGGGCCTGCATCCCCGTTTGTGGAGGCGTCTGTTCCCGCAGGAAGCGTCGGAAAAGCAGCTGAGGCCGGGAACTCGAGAGACCACCTGCACCTAGTAACCGAGAGCAATCCGGTGGCCAACAGTGTAGACCCCTCGAGGGAGCCAATATGTGTGCCCCCGTGAAGGGCAGCCCGAAGTACCGCCGGGTCCAGGACGAGCAGTAAGTACGGATCTACAGTGGAGGTTACAACGCCGCGCACAAGCGCCTGTGGCCAGGGCTGAACAAAGGGCAGAGAGCCCTCCTCCACCACCTCGACTACCAAGGGCACCCAAGTGCCGCCTCGGGACCTTTCTCGTCCCGGTGACCAAATGCCACTTCGAGGGAAGACACCATCAGTTTCGGTGGAAGAAGTAGAAGATGAAGAAGCGTATCTGCGGTCCGACATTCCGGTACGGACCCCACGAGGGAAGCCATTGGTTGCCCCTACTGCGAAGCCATTACCTGCGAAACGAACCCCGGTTCAGGACACCTACTACGAACCGTTCAGGGCGCACTGGACCCGCCGCGCGCTACGGCTCGCCACTAACGAGGCCACCGCCTTCGCGGCCCTCAAGCGATGGGTACACCCCCGTCGCATGGGGGAAGTGACGGTGGAACTATGGGAGGCTCTCAAAGAACAGCCTGAGTCGGCAGCAGAGGCTCGAGATAGGTGGGAATGGATGGAGGATCTTACAAAACCGCCAATGTACATACGGGGGAGAAAGGGACGAAATGTATCCATTAACGTGCAGCTGGAAACCTTGGACACTCGGGAAGTCCATGCCGTAAGAGCTCTAGTGGACAGTGGAGCCACCGGCAGTTCCATAGATCGCACCTGGGCTCACGAGCATGCCCTTAATCTCAAAAAGGCAGCCCGATCCGTTCCGGTTTACAATGCCGACGGTACCCGCAATAAAGGGGGAGACATCATGGAATATGCCGAGGTACGGCTCCGCATAGGGGACCACATGGAACGGATCGAACTAGCCGTAGTCGATCTAGGTTCCATGCCCCTATTCCTCGGACACGATTGGCTACAACGGCACAACCCGCTAATTGACTGGGATACTGGAGCCGTGACTCTAGCTCGTTGTGCGTGCCGCAAAATTCCTTTCTCTCTCCCCGACACGGATCCCTCCTCCCGCTGGGAGGAGTACAAAGAAGGGGACATGATTCTGGTGATCGATTTCGAAGAAGCGTTCCACGTGCGGGCCATGGGTACTAAGTCCAATGAATTAGCCACCCAGGCCAATGCACGCAAAGAAGTGAAATCCTTCGAAGAAATGGTACCCCCCGAATACAGGGACTTTCAGGACATATTTGCCAAAGAAAACTTCGACGAACTACCCCCTCGTAAACCGTGGGATCATGCCATCGAACTTATCCCCAATGCGAATGCCAACCTGGACTGTAAAGTCTATCCACTCAACCCTACCGAGCAGGAAGAACTGGACAAGTTCCTCAACGAGAATTTATCCACGGGTCGCATTCAACCTTCCAAGTCCCCTATGGCCTCGCCGTTTTTCTTCGTTAAAAAGAAGGACGGCAAGCTGCGTCCAGTCCAGGATTATCGCAAGCTTAACGAAATGACCATTAAAAACCGATATCCGTTACCCCTCATCGGGGAACTGATGGACCGACTTAAGAAGGCCAAGTACTTCACCAAACTAGACGTCAGGTGGGGATACAATAATGTGCGAATCAAGCAAGGGGATGAATGGAAGGCCGCCTTTCGAACTAATCGCGGCCTCTATGAACCCCTGGTAATGTTCTTCGGCCTTACCAATTCGCCCGCCACCTTCCAATGGATGATGAATGATATCTTTAAGGACCTCATCACCGCCGGGAAGGTATCCGTCTACCTTGACGACATCCTCATTGCCTCCAAGGAAAGGAAGGAGCACAGGAGCATCGTACGCGAAGTGCTCCGTATCCTACGCGAAAACCAACTGTTCCTTAAAGCGGAGAAATGCGAGTTTGAAGTGGAAGAAACCGAATACTTGGGTGTCCTCATTAGTGAGGGGAAGATTCGCATGGACCCCGTCAAGATTGCCGGCCTACTAGACTGGCCCATCCCGACCAAAAAGCAAGAATTGCAGTCCTTCCTCGGCTTTTGCAATTTCTATCGGTGTTTCATCCGCGACTACAGTAAACACGTCCGACCCCTCACCGCTCTAACCGGAAAAGTGGAATGGAGATGGGGGGACGCGCAGCAAAAAGCCTTTGAAGAAATCAAAAGGCTGTTCTGTGAGGACGTAGTGCTAGCCATTCCATTGGACGAAGGGAAGTTCAGGGTAGAAGCAGACTCGAGCGAAGGAGCCATCGGGGCCGTCTTGTCTCAATGGCAAGAAGAGAAGTGGCGACCGGTAGCCTTCCTTTCCAAGGCTTTATCAATAATGGAGCGCAATTATGAGATCTACGACAAAGAACTTCTCGCCATCATGCTTGCTCTGGAAGAGTGGCGTCAGTACCTCATGGGCGCTCGGGAAGACTTTGAGATTTGGACAGACCACTCCAATCTTCAATACTTCCGAAAGCCCCAAAAGCTTAATCGACGACAGGCCCGATGGGTGACTGAATTGGCCGAATATCAGTTCACCCTACACCACAAACCGGGGGCACAGAATCGTAAAGCAGACCTACTATCTAGACGAGCGGATCACGACCAGGGGAAGCAGGACAATCAAGATGTTGTAGTTCTCAAACCAGCCCATTTCCGAGCCCTTGTTATGCCCTCCACGGAAGAGCTACACGAGCGGATCAAACTTGCCACTCATGACCCTCGTAAGTGGGACCGCGGCATTTCTGATTCGCTCAATCACGAAAAAGGGGTTTACCGAGAGCAGGAATTGCTGTGGTACGATGGACGCATTTACATGCCCTGCGTCAAACAACTACGGGGCGAAATTATTGCCTTACGCCATGATCACGCAACCGCTGGACACCCAGGGATAGAAAAGACGAAGGAACTAATCCTATGGGATTATTGGTGGCCTCGGATGCGTTCCAAGGTAGAGGCGTATGTGCGGGGGTGCGAAGTGTGCCAGCGGACCAAGGCGGATCGTCGTCCCAAGAAAGCACCCCTCCATCCGAACGAGATCCCGGACCGACCGTGGACCCATGTCTCGGTCGACATGATCACCAAACTCCCTGACTCCAAAGGGAACAATTCTATCTTGGTGCTGGTCGACAGATTTTCCAAGACAATCATCCCCATAGCGTGCACCGAGGAATTGTCGTCCCTCGGATTCGCAAAAATCTTACGAGACTATATCTACGTGCCATACGGGGTAATGCCCGAGAAGATTATCTCTGACAGAGGAGCCGTGTTTGTATCCAAATTCATGAAGGAGTTTTATGCCCTTCTTCACGTAGCAGGGAACCCTTCAACAGCGTATCACCCTCAGACAGACGGACAGACCGAGAGAGTCAATCAAGAAATCGAGAAGTATCTCAGGATGTTTGTCAACTATCGCCAGGACGACTGGAGCGAGTGGTTACCCCTCGCCGCGTTCACTCACAATAACCGAAAACACTCCGCCACGGGTTTTTCCCCGTACAAAGTAGTTTTTGGACGCGACGGGCAGGTGATCAAAGTGGCCCAGCGCGCAGACGCGGTACCAGCGGCTTCAAAACTGGTCCAAGGGATTCAAGAAGTGCAGGAAAAGGCAAGGGAGTCACTAGAAAGAGCGGCCGAATCGATGAAAAAGGCGTATGATAAGCATAAAGGAAAAGCGCGGGAATACCAAGTCGGCGACAAGGTGTGGTTGGACTCCACCCACCTAAATCTTCCTCGTCCAACGAAGAAACTCGGAGACAGACGAGTGGGGCCTTTTGAAATTGTGGCAAAAAAGGGAGCATTGGCATACGAGCTAAGGCTCCCCGTCAAGTGGCGCATCCATAACCGTTTCAACGAGTCCCTGTTGACCCCATATCAGGCCCCGGAGTTCCCAAATCAGCCACGACCTGAACGACCACCCCCGGAGCTGATTGACGATGAAGAAGAGTACGAGATTGAGGAAATCGCAGGAGAAAGGGACCGACTTATAGGCCGCGGGCGAACTCGTCGAACCATTACGGAGTACCTTGTCAAGTGGAAAGGATATCCAATAGAAGAAAACTCTTGGGTAAAATGCTCCGATATGGCCAATGCCGAGGAGCTTGTCAATGACTACGAAGCCCGAGTCCAAAAGATGATCTGGACAGTAAACGAAAAGGGGAAAACGATCGGATTCGACGACAAGATACCTCGTAACTTGCCTGTCAAGTACCATGATCCTGACACCCCATGTGTCACTGATATCGTAACGGTATATTCATCCGAGTGTACGAACCCGAAACACTCCGATGCCCAACAAGACTCGTATGCCTCTTCCGAAGTCATCGACGGTATTAACCTTGCCGATGACTATCCTGACGAAGATGAGGAGGTCAACTTACAAAACCTCGAACGTATACGAGAGAATTGGGACTCGGATACCGACAACGACGACAACACAGACGACGACACATGGTCAATTCATTCCGATTCACGTTTCTCAAGCTCAAGCGGTGAAGCGGATACAAGCGACTCATCTCAGACGAGCGCCACCTAGACGCTACAATAACGGTGTAGAAGGGGATTTCCACCGCTCATTAGAGCATTGAACCCTTAGGGATCGCGGATCCCGACAGACAGTTGAGGCCTAACCGGCGCAAGGTGGCTCAGGAAGGCTAGGAACCTGAGTCCAGGGGGAGAGAGGGTCAGAGGCCAAACACACGAAGTGACTCTTTTACGGTGTAGCGGAGGTCCAATCGATCCTGTTTTAAAGCAGAAGGGAGATCCTCAACTCGCTGATGGGGAAGGGAGGAGATAAATTCTCATTCGAGACGAATGAGTCTTAAGGAGGGGGTAATGTTACGGTTATTCTTTTTCTTTCCTTTTCTTTTTCTTTCCTTTTCTTTTCTTTTCTTACTCAGCCGGATTACGCGCAGGCGATCATCACGGACTGCGCACTTAGTACTATTTTTAGCATAGCAACGTGTATTTAAGGAGAGCCTCAGCTGGTCTGAACCCCAGCTTCGGCTAAGGTTTAATCTACCTAATATCGAACTCCGTCCTTCGTGACTATCTGTCCCATCGACTTACGTCGCCTTTGACTTGCTAAAGCGTCGTCTACCGAAGTGCGAGTAGCGACCTTAGTACGATCTAAGTCGATTTGAGTTAGTGGCTAACATCAGAGATTACTGACAAGCCAAAGGGTTCGAACCTCTGCCACTTGCAATAACTCAGAATTCACAAACAAGTTCCAAAAACACAAATGCACATTCAAGTTATCACAATACAATATTCTCTAAGTAGAGCGCAATCAATTACTGTACTTTACTTGAACAAATCAAGCGCACTCGAGCAAGGCGTGCCTCGCGAGCTCTCAAAGTGTTCAAAATAATTCTAAGTTCAATAATACTCTCTCGCTCGAAGCTTCAAATAAAATCCTTTCGTCGTACACTAAGTGCGCTGCTTCGTAGTACAACTGCGGGGGTCTGAAAAACTTGCTAACTACCTGTAACTACCGCTCTTATATTTACCGTTAACTATATGAAATGTAAATACTGAAAATAGACAATGCTCCACCTCGGACTCCCTTCCCTTGCATGCTGCGTCAGCCGTAGTGATAGTAATCATTATTTTACTCAGCACTCCGTGTCGGCGCGCGTGCTACCGCTGTTTTCTCCACTTGGCAAGGCCTAGCCTCATTGTGCCATGCGGCGTGTGTCTTCTTATTGGCTCCGCGGATTTAATTACAGTGCCACGCAACTTATCTAGTGAGCAAGTTTTATTTTATTGGTTGCCACGCAACCATTTCTAGTTTAATATTTCATATGGGCAGCAGGTTTTATTTCTCTCTGGCCGAGAACTCCTTAGAGTATTCGGACTTGTTGATTCTTCGTTCAGGATGACGTTTCTCGGTGATTGCCGGATCGGCAGGGTTCGCGCATCATAGATCAATGTAGCGCTGATGAGCCTCAAGGCTCTGTACGCTCAGAATTCGCGGATTTTAGCATTATAATAAATGCCTTGTCCACTTAGCGGACTTTCACTAAGTCAACGATTGCAATCACGGCAATACCCACTCTTACCGCCAACTATCCTTCCCAGCTCGTATTCCGTATCAATATGCGCCACTTCATTAATGCCGCCAGGCACCTGATTGCAGATCTCACGGATTTAGGACCATCATTGATCGCCCAGCACAGCCATCGATGACATCAGCATCAAGCGTCATTTAGAAGAATGCCACAGTCAAAGTACCAACTCCACGGCAAAAGACCTAATGCCGTGACCTTTCCACTCACTTTACTAAGGCTGTTACAATGCCAAGATAATGCCGCACGCATCTACTTCAGTGTACTACCTTCAGTGTACTTTGCCGCAGCAACACAGCAGCCCAAGAGTCCGTATGTCGGGGGAATTCTTTCTGATCATTAAGTCTATACGCGGTAAAACCGTGTGGGTGCTGTTACTTTAGAACTCTGGGAGCACGCGTTTTGTATCATTTCTTACCAATCGATGTACTAAGGACTTACTAAGGACTCATTTCAAGTATTCTAATTTTATTCCGGACTTGTAGTATAAAAGCTAGTGTAGTAGTAGTTGCTAGACAAGTTACTGGACACTAGCCATCATCCACGTTATCGACCACCGTTATCGCTTGTACTCGCTAGGAGATAGACAATAACAACATAGTCACTCCAAGTTATACTCTCTGTCACGGCTTTTCTTCTAACGGTATTGGTGTACGCTCATATTGCGCCAATACACGGAATTTGGTGTCCACAACTCGCTTTTATCTTTTAATCCGCCAGCATCGTTTCACTTTCACCAGCCAGGATCGTTTTCATCAGTTTTCACCTTCTACGTCGCCATCGTTTTACCCAGTTCAGTTCAGGATCGTTACGTCCCCGTGTGGACTCAGATTAGGATCGTTATTGCCGCCAGCAGCATCTGTCACGGAATTTCGGTCAACAGCTTCAGTATAGGATCATCAGTCACGGTATTTGGTATCTTGCCGTCAGTTTCAGTATAGGATAGTCTCCGTGTAGACTCAGGATTAGTATCAGTTTCGTTTTGCCGTCGTTAACCTCAGTATAGTTTCAGTTTCAGTCCAGCCCAGTCCCAGCCATCGTTTTGCCGTCACTAGTTCCCCCTCATATCATCGCCAGTTCGTCTTATCTTCGTTTTACCGCCAGTTTCTCGTTTCTCGACTACAGTCTTCGTCTCTTGCCGTCACGGTATTTGTTATCTTGCCAACGGTATTTCTCTTTGACGGCATTTTCTCTAATTCCGTCAACATCGCCCACGGCTTTTACTAGTTAAATTGCCGTCACTTCGTTCACGGTTTGCCGGTATTCCCAGTTATACCGGATTCCGTTCCTTCTCGTCTATCGAGACCCTTCCCGGCTTACAGCCAACGTTTTCTAGTACTCGATCGTTAAGGGTACTACTTCGCTGACTGAAAAGTCGCAGTGTATACTTGCGTTCTTGAGGAATTCATCGCACGGAGGTGCACCGAAACACTCGCACAACAACAAAGCCTTTATTGCCGCTACACGCCATTTGCCGTGAACTCCTGTAGAGTTTTGGTTTTTGCCGTTGCCACGGAAGTTTAGGCTCATCATTTCTGGAGCCCACCGCGAGGGTTTCGTTTCCACGGAATTCTTCATCGTTCGTATACCGAACCTATCCACTTTCAATTCGCCCTTTGTAGCGGTCTTACGGTTGCTACAAACCCGAATCTTTCACCATTCCATCTAAATTCGAACGCACTACCCCATACGTCCCAGTTCAAGGCAGAGGCCTTAGAGATACCACCGCTCGTCGACAGTTACAAGAATCTACCGCGCATTTAGCTCAGACACAAGAACCAGAGGCATCTTCCTCTACCGTACCTTCAGAAACCGCAGAACCCGATTCTCCTGAATCACAGTCATTCCCAGGAGGATTACCGCATTCACCACTTTCCCCTTACCCCGAAGAACTCGATATCTCTACTGGAAATCCGCTACGGTTTTCAGATACCAGTGACGAAGAAGAAGTCACAGGAGACCTTTTAGGATCAGATTACGGGACCGCACCCGTATCCCCAGCTCGTTCCGCAGAAGATTTCTTCCAAGGATATTCCTTTGGAGCAGCATCTTTTACCGCGTACCGCGACAACGACTCGTCAGAATCTAGTGACGAACTAGAATTACCACCAGCTCCATCTTCTACTCCCGAACCTTCGGTAAAAGAAGAACCCATCGAACCCAATCTTAATATCGCAAACCCAACTGTACCACCTGTAATTCCGGTCGTACCGCCACCTTCCTTACCACCACCAGTAATACCACCAGTCATCATGGCAGCACAAATGCCCTATCGCAAAGAAAAGAGCGCGCCCGTCATTATCGACGAGACTAGCCCAGGACGCGAGCTTCCTCGCTATATCGTTGATATCGAGCAGCTGTTCTCACGTGCTCAGATAACCGATAATACCGAGAGAAAGAAATGGTTTATATTCTATCCCGGTTTAATGGTCTCGGAATTTTGGGAATCCCTTCCTGAATATTCTGACGCTAATAGCACCTACGACCAATTTAAAGCCGCCGTGTTAAAGCAGTACCCAGATGCTAATACCGAGCGCAAATACGAGCGTCATGATCTCGATCGAGTCATTGGCAAATACGCCAGAGAGGTCGACACGCTTGCGGAATTGGGAGCTTTCTACAGGGAGTTCTACCCTAAAGCCAAGCACCTTATCGAGAAGAAACGTTTGTCAGAACACGAGATTGGCAATATGTTTAGCAAGGGCTTCGCTACCCATACCTGGGATGCTATCGCACGTCGTCTTCAGATCAAGTTACCCGATCACCACCCAGCAGACCCTTATCCTCTCTCAGATATTTATGCCGCCGCGCAGTTCGTTCTACAAGGCACGGATAAAGGCGAGAGCAGCATCAGCGGAATGTCTCACCACGGATATTATGGTGGAAGAGACGCTGGACCTGCTAGGCCAGAACCTATGGCAATGCCGAGTTCGACGCCAATGCCGTCCGTTCATGTCAAACCCGAGCCAGAGGAGCCTACGGTTAAATTCGAGCATATCAATCAGCTTATCAAACTCAGCGAAACGCTCTTACAGTTACAGACTCAGGACCGTTTCCAACGCGCTCAGCAGAGATCGTACCCCTCAGCCCCTCAGAATAGCTTTGTCAACGCGCAGACTAGCTCAGGACAAAACTGCGGATTTTGTGGTAATCTCGGCCACTTCATTCGAGACTGCCCTGAAGTCGAGGAGATGACGAAAGCAGGGAAATGCAGGCGCAACGTGGATGGCAAAGTCGTCTTGTCCACAGGTGCTTGGGTCCCTAGAGGAACTCCGGGAGCCTACCTCAAAGATCGTATTGAGGAATGGCATCGTTTGAATCCAGGACAGACCGGAATTTCCACGTTGATGAACTCTATCGTCGAACCCGTTCCCTACCTTAGCAAGCAGCGCTCGTCACCCGTAATTCCGGATGCGCAGTCTCAATTGCTTAATGCACCAGTCTCAGGTGTTGATGCAAGGAAGCGTCTGGAAGCACTCATTGCTAGATCAGAGGCTATAGGAAAGGAAATCCAAGGCATTAAACAGTTCATGCACATTGCCGAGGAAGACACTAGTCCGAATACCGCAGCCAACCAGGATAACGCTGATACCCTCTTACGCCAAGTAGTCGTTGAGGTACCACGGCTTAAGCGTGGACCACCCAAGAATGCAGTACCCGCAGTCAAAGCCACCCCACCTGAACCATCTAAAACCGTGGGAAGGCAGACTCGTACCAGTCGGAAAGCCGCTGAAGAAGCTGTGCTTGAACACGGGGAGCCTGCGCCTCAGATCCAAGATCTTACCCCGGATTATGACGACATGCCGGCATTAGCGAGTGGATCAGATTCTGAGTCGGAGGAGGATAATTCCGTTGCCCCTCAGACGAAGGAAGATGACCAAAATGCCGCAGCAATTATTGAATCATACGCTCCGCAGAAAGTCAAGGAGAATACCGTCGTTCACGATAATACCGTCGACCCCCACGCGAATATTCCAATGTATAAAGCCCCCGTAATTCCGTCAGATCAGACCAAAATAGCCAAGACAGTACCCGACGCTAGTTCCGCCACAGAACGTGTTGAGCAGCTAATACCGGAGGACATACACCCTTTCGCAGCAGCTAGGCCTGCAAATTATGCACCGCCTGCTATTCGAAATGCCGGAGCTAAACCGGATATTCGCAAACGTCCGAAGGATAGCGAGCCAGCTTATAGGACAAAAGCACCTATAGAAGGAGCTAATGTTGCCCGAGAAGTCTATGAGCGCGCGCTCGACTCCACTATCACTTTGTCGCATCAGGAATTATACTCTTTATCGCCGGCAATCAGAGATATGATTAAGGAAGATAATACCAAGCGCAAGGTTCCTAATGTCGTAGAGCAATTTCAGAAGGAAGTAGCTTTGCCGTTCACCGGACCCGAGACTATAGAGATCACTGTAAAGCCGGAAGGCAGCAGTAAGGCCGATAAAACTGCCACTCTGTTATACAGTATGCCGTCCGGATTTGTTCAGACCTTTGAACAGACTGGTACGCCTCGAGTCAGGCCAGCACCTCCAGATGGATCTCTTATTGTTCCAGACCCGTTTGAGGCACGGATTAAGAAAGGAGAAAAGATTGGTCCTTTGAAAAGCGCAGAGACCTCTATCTCACTCCGTTCCGTTGTTCCCGTCGTCGACCATCAGCTCAAAGTCGAGTGCATCATTGATCCCGGATCTCAGGTTATTTCCATGTCAGAAGCCGTTTGTCTACGCTTGGGATTAATTTATGATCCTACCGTGGTCTTGGAAATGCAGTCAGCAAACGGATCTGTCAATCGTTCCTTGGGTTTAGCGCGGAATGTCCCATTCCTCTTTGGCGATATTACTTTGTATCTCCAAGTGCACGTTATTCGGCAATCAGCATACGACATTTTATTGGGCAGACCATTCGATACCTTAACCGAGAGTATCGTCAGGAATTATGCCGACGAGAATCAGACTATTACCATTCATGACCCTAATACCGGCAAAACCGCCACCATCCCGACTATTCCACGTGGGAGACCTCGAATCCTTAACCACGTCCCATATTCTTGGGAAAATTGACTAGAAGAACCCGCAGAAGACATAGAGGAGATCGCCCTCGTCATCGAATTAGACGCGAATCAAGAACCAAAGATTATTGCCTACGCGGCATTAAATTCAGAATCAACAGCAGAACAGGTTTCCGCGCAATATTTATCCGCTTGCGACCCTAATAAATTCCCTATCCCCGCTACTACGTTTACTCAATCACTATGGTCGTCTTCAGAATCAGAATCTACCTATATTCCGTCCCCCAGTCCAGAATTTTCACTTCCCGAAGATCGAGATCAGCTTATGCCGCTATACTCGAATTCCCCTAGAAATTCCGAATCTTGTTACGTTTCCCAGCCTCGAGACTACATGTATAAACTTTACGGATCTAATATTATTGGAGATCAATCGTATGAACCCTGGTTCCCTGAGAAAGTCTCAGTATTTGCAGGAAAGAAGTATAAGCCCGTCGCGTTGAAAACAAAACCGGTGCTTGCTACACTACCTGA
The DNA here is from genome assembly GCF_030435595.1 of Desarmillaria tabescens. NCBI lineage: Eukaryota > Fungi > Basidiomycota > Agaricomycetes > Agaricales > Physalacriaceae > Desarmillaria > Desarmillaria tabescens. Next base: position 35,776 of record NW_026848381.1, on the reverse strand, counting down.
TAAATTCCGTATCATTCGCCGTATTTATGGGGATCCATTGGCTAATATTCCGACTCTATCACCTACCCCACCACCTTATACTCCTACCGAACGTTATACCCCAGAAAGAAAAGAATATATCGACTCTATCCATGTTACGGTTATTCTTTTCTTTTTCCTTTTCTTTTCTTTTCTTACGCATTCACGCTTACTCTATGCTGCGATCTCGAGCGGACGTTGCTGCGGCACTATCTTTAGCCTACGTAACGTGTATTTAAGTAGAGCCTCAGCTGGTCTAAACCCCAGCTTCGGCTAAGGTTTATTCTACCTAACATCGAACTCCGTTCTTCTGTCTAAGCGTTCCATTCGCTTTCATCGCCTTTGACCTGCTAGTGTATCGCCTACCGAAGTGCGAGTAGCGATCCTAGCACGATCTAAGTCGATTAGAGTTAGTGGCTTACATTTAGCCGAAGCTCGCCTTCAATCGCCCAGCGTCACTTCTGAGAAAGAGCGCTGCTCGATCTTTCCAAGAAATTACCCCGCTTGACCAGAGAGGTCATCGCCTACGTTCGTGTGGACAACCCGGTGCTTGTCAACGTACAGCGAGTGGACCAACGGAAAAGCACTCACCATTCATCCGATACACTACCTCGTTGCACTAGCCTTGTGGCTAATAACCCCTCGGCTACTCCTTCTGTTGTTAGTAACTCGTTTGATTGTTGAATCCATCTTCTACGACGACCTACTTCTTGCAGTCTTTCTGACTGTATACCTAACTATCCTCCTAATCGCGCTCGGAATACCGGCAGTGTTACTAGCAAGCTTGCTAGTTGCCCTGTACTCGTTATATCCCCGCCTCGTTTAGGAACCACGTATCCCAACACGAAACCTTTCGTGCTCGCTCTCCAGCTCGCTTCTATTTTAACAGTTTTGCTGTTAATAGTAACGAGCACTCCTCCCGACGAAACCTGCGAAATCTCGTTAATGAACGGTTCCAACTACGAGACCGACCTTAGCTTGATTATCGCGCTCTTGATTGTCCTGACCATCCTCGCTGTTTATCAGCTTGCATGGTCCATCGTCGACTTACGCCACGGATAGATCCCCTGACGAATGCCCTGGTCAGAATCCATTCTCGCCGTCTTCGCGACTTTTATACTCTTTTTCTTCTCCATTACTTTGTACCAACTTCGCCGTTGTTGCCAGCGGAGACAAATCCGCGCACAACTACCGGTTCATTACATTCCCAGCGCACCAGCATACCCACCACCAGTGATCGACATTCCCTCGGCCTCGCAGCAGACGATCGGAGATGTCGAGTCCAACGCCTCCGGGGGACCTGGAGGGTCCCTCTACGCATCGTCGCGACCCAGCTCGCGATCCTCCGAGTCGAGCACCGACTCCTACAGAAGCGCTTCCAGCGCACCAACAGGATCCACCGACATCGCAGATACCGGGCGGGTACTCCTCGAGCGAGGAGACACGCCCCTACCAGGTCTCTTCGACATCTCTCCAGTCCAAGGCGAGTCAAGCGCCGACGGAGCCGGAGGACAAGGCACCAGGCATCTGGTCACGGGCGAAGAAAGCCCTGACACCGAGTTCGAAGGGGACGAGCTCACCGAGTGGGAAAGGACCCGACTCGACGACATCCTCAACAACCTCTATGAGAGCGAGGAGGAAGATGCCACCGATTCCGGAAGCCCCACGAGCGAGAGAACCCACTCCGGGTGGGGAAACTCAGGTGTCTGGGAGGAGGTCCGTAACAGGAGAATCGCAGCAGACGATGCAAGAGATCGCGCAAGGATGGCGCGCAACCGAGGTCGCAGAGACGACTTCTACGACGATCCCGGGGAGCTTAGCCTCGGAGCCTCCGCGGCTACCACCCGTTCAGCTCAGCCACAGCCTGTTCCAAGGGCCTGGCCAACCCATAGAGGCCCCCCAGTCGCCTGGTACCCCGACACCAGTTGGGTCTACGCAGATGACGGGGAAGAGGATGCTGTGGCCGGAGACACGCCCGGAACAGAGCCCGACCCGGTCGCTTCAAGGACCGAGACCCCAACGATCAGCCCCACCGTCACCTCGGACGAGCCGACGAGTGGGGAGCTTTGGAGCGAGTTCCCAGACCTCGACACCGAGGAACTTGGGACAGTTACCGCCGCCGAACGTCTCGCCGGAGTCTCCAATTGGGAGCCCTCCGTCGCGTCGAGAGCCTTCGCCGACCCCGTCCCTCTCGCACAGCGTCCGTGGCCCCTTCTTTACCACACGTACGTCGAGTCCCTCCGACTCACTAGAGCTGCCCGGGAGGCCCCAGACGTCCAGGCCCGAATGGACCGAGGCCGAGCGCACGATGCACGCATACGACGCGCAGAAGAAGACGCCCTCTACGGACCCGATGGCTTCTGGGACTTACCCGTCGAGCCCGATGCCACTCCCGCCGAAATCGATAACCGGATACGAGCCGCTGCCGTTCGCTACACCGGATACGCCCGAAGGGCAGGGACAGACCTCGAAGCTAGAGCCCGAGCGTGGAGGGTCTATCAGGAGGAGATCTCCAACGAGGACTCCGACATCGGGAGGTGGAGGCGGAACAAGGAGCTTGACCGAATCGCCCGAGAGAGGAAGGAGGCAGAGGATGCCAAGTCGGCCTCCAAACCAGGCCCTGGAACCGACGGTAATGACGGCGGTCCGGCAGGTCCTTCTTCAGGGCCCCACGCCTAGGCCTGGAATCTTCGAATTATTGCCCTGGCACGGGCTGTACGAAATCATGATGGAAGACATGGAAAGAGACCCGCAGTGGCTCTTCTCCGAAGCGGGCGAAGACTACCGCCACGCGAAACAATTAGGGGATGTATACCTGATGAAGAACATCCTCGAAGTAGAGACCTGGCACCGGGCGGCTGTCGTCTGGAATCTGGTAAACCCCAACGCGCCGCAGCGGGAGTGTGAGCCCTATAGGCGGCCTCAACCAATGCCTCACCCGGTGGACCCGTCGGACTTCTTCCCCGAAGGATTCTTCGGAGGAGCAGGAGAAGATGACGACGACATGGACGACCCAGGCGCCGGGCCGTCTCGCACAGACAAAGGGAAGGGATCGACCGTACCCCCGTTCCCGCCGAAACAGCCACGATACCCGGATCCCGCGGGATATCCTCCCCCGGGGGAAAATCGAAACCTGCGGTCAGTGTCGCGACCGCCTAAACCGCCGGTACCGCCGCAGGTGCCTTCCCCGCCGGATCCGATTCCACCCTGGCAACTTGCGCCAGGGGCAGTCAATAACCCATGGAACGACGTAAAACCTAAGCTGGTAACCCAGCCGGAATACTTCACCGGGGTTTCTTCGGATATCACCCGTTTCCTACACCACTGCGAAGTTTACTTCGCGGTGTTCCCAATGTACTACTCCATGAACGATCAGGGGCACAACCCCTATCGGATCACGTTCGCCCAGGGGTACTTACGAGGGGACGCGCAGCAGTGGTGGGTCGACCAGTACTACCGATACCGGGACCCGCAAGGTCATTGGAGATTCCCCACTTGGGCGGAGTTCTCCGAGGATCTCCGACGCGAGTTCCGCGAAGTCGCGGAGTTGACCATTTGGAAGTCCGAGTGGAAGAAGGTCCGACAGGCGGATTCTAAATCCGCAGTCGAATTCTTCGCGAAGTTCGAACGACTGGCTCACAAGTGCGAAGAATTCGGCGACGAGAAGCAGATGTTCGAAGCAGTAGAAGCGGCGATAAGGCCGACGGTGCGAAACACGGTTATGCATGGGGACAACGAGCGCCCCACGACCTACGCACAGTGGAAGGCGCGGGTCTTAAGGATCGACGCCAACTACCGATACGGAGTCGCCCAAGGACTGGGCAGTAAGTCCTCCTCGAACCAAGGCGGTTCGGGTCGAGGCAATCAATCAAAAGGAAGCGGTTCCGGAAGCGACAAGAAGGACGCCACGGGGACCACGTACGGTGGAGCAGGGCAGCCAATGGAAATCGACAAGCTGCGGTCCGATAAGCGGTGCTTTAAGTGCGGAAATACGGGGTGGAACCCCAAGCACAAGTGCCCGGACGACAAATCCAAGTGGCTTCCCGTCAAACTTCCACCACGCAAGAAACCCAATGTCGCCCGCCTCCGCCAATTACTCGAAGAAGCCGTGAAGGAGGAAAACGGGAAGGAGACGAAGATCGAAGAGGTCAAGGACGATAAGTCGTCAAAAGATCAGCCGGCGTCGAAATAAGCGATTCGACGACGTCGGCCAAGGACTTAGTTTCATTTGGTGCGCACTCATGTACTCCTAGTCGGACTTATACTACGTATGTAGGTACTCCGTATGAACAATATACCAACTTTTTCGCCGCGTTACCAGTTGAAGAAACTAAGGAAAGTGAATCGCCAAGCACCCATGGCGTAGGAGGGGATTACCGCCGCTCGTCGCGGTCTGCGACTAGCACTGAACCCCTAGGGGCCGTCCAAGCTCAGGAACCCCCGGCCGACCGCACAGGGAAAGCCCCTCGAGGGCAGAGCCCCCTAGGTCGTGTCTCGACTGCACCCTTGACGAAGGGAGGTCAGCCCGGAGTGGGAGAAAGGCCGTCAGTCCAACCTGCGGGGCCTGCGTCTCTGCCTGTGGAGGCGTCTGTTCTCGTAGGAAGCGTCGGAAAGGCAGCTGAGGCCGTGAACTCAGAGGACCACCTGCACTCAGTAGCCAAGGGACACCCGAGGAACAACGGTGTAGACCCCGCGAGCGAGCCAATATGTGTGCGTCCGCGAAGGACAACCCGAAGTACCGCCGGGTCTAGGAAGAGCAGTAAGTCTAGGACGATCGTGGAGGTTACAACGCCGAGCACAAGCGCCCGAGGCCAGGGCCGAAGAAAGGGCAGCGCGCCCTCCTCCACCACCTCGAGTTTCAAAGGCGCCCAAGTGCCGCCTCTGGACCTTTCTCGTCCAGGTGACCAAATGCCACTTCGAGGGAAGAACCCACCGGTCCGACTGGAGGAAGTAGAAGACGAAGAAGCCCACCTTCGATCCGACATACCCGTAGTAACCCCCAGGCGATCGACATCGCCTGCCGTATCTCTCACCGCCAACGACAACGACAAGAAGGTGTTCGCGGAAATGTACTACGAACCCCACGGGATCCTGTGGACCCGCCGAGCAATACGCATTGCCCGCGGGGATGCGGCAGCCAGAGCAGTTCTCAATGGATGGGTTCATCCTCGTCGCCGAGGGGAGGTCACCGACCAGCTGTGTCATCAGTTGGAGGAACAGACGGAAACCGCCGCTCAGGCCAGGGAGAAGTGGCAGTGGATGGAAGACCTGCAAAAGCCGCCCATGTACATAAGAGGAAGGAAGGGGCGTAACGTGTCAATAAAAGTACAGTTGGAGACCCTGGACACGAGAGAAACCCACGCCGTAAGCGCCCTAGTGGATAGCGGCGCTACTGGAAGCTCGATAGATCGAGCGTGGGCCCAGACTCATGACCTCAACCTGAAAAAGGCGGCTCGACCCGTCCCGGTCTACAATGCCGACGGCACCCGCAACAAAGGAGGGGATATCACCGAATATGCCGAAGTACGGCTACGTATAGGGGACCACGTGGAGCGGATCGAACTAGCCGTAGTCGATCTAGGCTCCACCCCTCTGTTCCTAGGTCACGATTGGTTACAACGTCATAACCCCCTGATTGACTGGGACACCGGAGCGGTGACTCTGGCCCGATGCACGTGCAGGAAAATTCCATTTTCCCTCCCCGATACCGATCCCTCGGCACGATGGGACGAGTATGAAGAAGGGGACACCATCTTAGTAATAGACTTTGAGGAGGCTTTCCACGTACGCGCTATGGGGACTAAAGCCAACGAACTCGCGGCCCAGGCCAACGCCAAAAAGACGGCTAAGTCGTTCGAAGAGATAGTGCTGGAAGAATATCGAGAGTTCAAAGATATCTTCGACAAAGAAAACTTTGACGAATTACCCCCACGGAAGCCGTGGGATCACGCCATCGAGCTTATCCCCAACGCAAACGCCAACCTAGACTGTAAAGTCTACCCTCTTAACCCAGTCGAGCAGGAAGAACTAGATAAGTTTCTCGATGAGAACTTGTCTACGGGACGCATCCAAGCCTCCAAATCGCCTATGGCCTCCCCATTCTTCTTCGTCAAAAAGAAGGACGGGAGGTTACGTCCTGTTCAGGACTATCGCAAGCTCAACGAGATGACCATCAAGAACCGTTATCCGTTACCCCTTATCGGGGAGCTGATGGACCGACTGAAGAAGGCCAAATACTTCACTAAGTTGGACGTACGGTGGGGATATAACAATGTGCGGATCAAGAAGGGAGACGAATGGAAAGCGGCGTTTCGGACCAATCGGGGCCTCTACGAACCCCTGGTCATGTTCTTTGGGCTTACCAACTCACCAGCCACTTTCCAATGGATGATGAATGACATCTTCAAAGACTTGATAGCCGCCGGGGAAGTGTCAGTATACTTAGACGACATTTTGATTGCATCCAGGACCAAGGGGGAACACAAGAAGATCGTACGAAAGGTTCTCCAGATTCTCCGCGAAAACAAGTTGTTCCTCAAAGCGGAAAAGTGCGAGTTTGAAGTGGAAGAAACCGAGTATCTAGGGGTGATCATCAGCGAGGGGAAAATCCGCATGGACCCCGTCAAAATTGCGGGCCTCTTGGACTGGCCAGTCCCCCGAAGGAAGCAGGAGTTGCAATCCTTCCTCGGGTTCTGCAACTTTTACCGACACTTCATTCGTGACTATAGCAAACATGTCCGACCCTTGACAATGCTTACGGGAAAGCAGGAATGGAAGTGGGAAAAGGCTCAACAGGGAGCGTTCGAGAAGCTCAAGGAGTTGTTCCGCGAGGACGTAGTACTTGCCATCCCGCTGGACCAAGGACGATTCCGAGTCGAAGCAGACTCGAGTGAAGGAGCCGTAGGGGCGGTACTTTCTCAGTGGCAAGAGGAGAAATGGAGGCCTGTAGCCTTTCTCTCCAAAGCCTTATCCGTAACAGAGCGCAACTACGAAATTTACGACAAGGAACTCCTCGCCATTATGATCGCCCTGGAGGAGTGGCGTCAATACCTGATGGGCGCCAGGGAGGATTTCGAAATATGGACGGACCATTCCAATCTTCAGTATTTCCGCAAACCTCAGAAGCTCAACCGGCGACAAGCCCGGTGGGTAACTGAGCTCGCGGAATATCAGTTCTCCCTGCATCACAAACCTGGAGCCCAGAATCGTAAGGCCGACCTTCTGTCCCGGAGGGCGGACCACAACCAGGGGAAAGGAGACAACAAGGACGTCGTTGTCCTCAAAGCCGAACACTTTAGGGCCTTGGTGATGCCCACTACGGAAGATTTAAATGAACGGATCAAAGCCGCTACTCACGACCCTCGTCGTTGGGATCGGGGAATTTCAGACTCCCTCAACCATGAGAAAGGCGTCTCCCGAGATCAAGACATGCTGTGGTACGACGGGCGGATCTACATTCCAGTAGACCGAGAACTTCGAGGGCAGGTCATCGCCCTAAAGCACGACCATGCCACCGCCGGACATCCGGGTATTGAGAAGACCAAGGAACTCATCCTCAGGGATTACTGGTGGCCACGGATGCGACGGGATGTAGAAGCTTACGTGAGAGGCTGCGACGTTTGCCAACGCACGAAGGCGGACCGGCGCCCCAAAAAGGCGCCCCTCCACCCTAACGAGGTCCCTGTGCGCCCTTGGACTCACATTTCGGTAGACATGATCACGAAACTGCCAAATTCAAAGGGTTTCGACTCCATCCTAGTCATCGTCGATCGATTCTCAAAGACCATCATTCCTATTGCTTGTACTGAAGAACTCACGTCTCTCGGCTTTGCCAAAATCCTGAGAGACTACGTCTACGTACCCTACGGGGTGATGCCGGAGAAAGTCATATCAGACCGGGGCTCGGTCTTTGTTTCCAAATTCATGAAGGAGTTCTACACCCTCATCCACGTTGAAGGGAATCCTTCCACTGCATACCACCCACAAACGGACGGGCAAACCGAGAGAGTAAATCAAGAAATCGAAAAATACTTGAAGATGTTCGTCAGTGACCGGCAGGATGACTGGAGTGAATGGTTGCCGTTAGCAGCTTTCACCCATAATAACCGACAACATTCGTCTACCGGGTACTCCCCATACAAAGTGGTGTTCGGGAGGGATGGACAGGTCATCACAACCTCACAAAAGCCGACGGTAGTTCCAGCAGCGGGGAAATTGGTCACCGAAATCGAAAAGGCGCAAAAGGAGACGAAAACATCCTTGGAAAAGGCGGCGGAGTCGATGAAGAAAGCTTATGATAAGCACAAAGACTCAGCCATCGAATATCGACCAGGGGATAAGGTGTGGTTGGACGCGACTAATTTAAACCTCCCGTGCCCCACCAAGAAACTCGGAGATCGTCGGGTGGGACCTTTCAAAGTCATCACCAAGAAGGGCACCTCCGCGTACGAGCTAAAATTACCCGTCCGATGGAAGATTCACAACCGCTTTAATGAATCTCTCCTAACTCCTTACGTCGCACCCGCCTTCCCGAATCAACCGCGACCCGAGAGACCGGCCCCCGAGTTGATTGACGATGAAGAAGAGTACGAGATTGAGGAGATCGTAGAACAGCGAGACAAAATCATAGGACGTGGAAGGACCCGACGCGCGATAACAGAATACCTGGTGAAGTGGAAGGGTTACCCAAGGGAGGAGAACTCCTGGGTTAAACGCTCAGACATGGCCAATGCGGAGGAACTAGTAAACGAGTACGAAGCACGTCTACAACAGGTTTACTGGGAGGTAAACAAACATGGGCGAACGGTGGGAAGAGACGACAAAATACCACCGGACGCTAGAACACCTTACCATGACCCCGACACCCCATGCGTCACAGACATCGAAACCGTTTGTTCCTCCGAGTGTACGAACCCAAGGCACTATGATTCCCAATCATCAGTGGCAATGAGAGAGGTCACTGCCCAGGAAGCGAAAGGCATACCCATCATACAGGAAACAACGGACGAGGAAGACTCAAAATTGGACCTAGCGAATCTACAAAAAGTGTATGAAAATTGGGACTTCGACTCCGAAGATGATGACAACGATGATGACGACACGTGGTCCTTTTACAGTCAATCTGCACAGAGCGGGGAGGAAAGTCAGGGCTCATTCGAGACGAACGAGTCTTGAGGAGGGGGTAATGTTACGGTTATTCTTTTCTTTTTCCTTTTCTTTTTCTTTTCTTACGCATTCACGCTTACTCTATGCTGCGATCTCGAGCGGACGTTGCTGCGGCACTATCTTTAGCCTACGTAACGTGTATTTAAGTAGAGCCTCAGCTGGTCTAAACCCCAGCTTCGGCTAAGGTTTATTCTACCTAACATCGAACTCCGTTCTTCTGTCTAAGCGTTCCATTCGCTTTCATCGCCTTTGACCTGCTAGTGTATCGCCTACCGAAGTGCGAGTAGCGATCCTAGCACGATCTAAGTCGATTAGAGTTAGTGGCTTACAATCCATAACGACGGATTTCTTTGGCCAGAAGAGATGAAGTTATTACATCACTTCATGTCAATACAGGATAAAGCCTTTGCTTGGGAAGACTCAGAACGAGGAAGTTTTAGACAAGATTTCTTCCCTCCAGTTGATATTCCCGTCATAGAACATACCCCTTGGGTACTACGGAATATTCCAATACCACCAGGAATCTATGCCGAAGTCTGTCGTATTATCAAAACCAAGATAGACGCAGGTGTATATGAACCTTCCAATTCCTCATACCGCTCGAGATGGTTCACGGTATTAAAGAAGGACGGCAAAAGTCTTCGTATAGTTCACAGTCTAGAGCCACTTAACGAAGTCACCATTGCTCATTCCGGATTACCACCAGCTACAGATCCTCTCGCAGAACATTTCGCAGGACGCGCATGTGGAGCTACTCTAGATTTATTCGTTGGATATGACGAACGTCTACTAGCAGAATCCTCTCGCGACCTTACTACTTTCCAAACTCCTTACGGCGCCTTAAGACTAGTAACGTTACCTATGGGTTGGACTAATTCCGTGCCCATCTTTCACGATGATGTTACTTTTATTCTTCAACCAGAAATTCCGAATGTCACTATTCCATACATCGACGACGTTCCAATTCGAGGACCAGAAACTCGATACGAGATTGAAGGAGGCTACGAGACCATTCCCTTAAACAACGGCATTAGACGTTTTGTTTGGGAGCATTTCCAGAACTTAAACCGAGTAGTCCAACGCATGAAATATTGTGGAGGAACATTCTCTGGAAAGAAAGCCTACCTTTGTTGCCCCGAAATTACAGTGCTAGGTCATAGATGCACTTATGCTGGTCGCCTACCCTTAGAAAGTATTGCCTCTACGGTATTACGTTGGGGACCATGCATTAATCTCTCGGACGCTCGTGCTTTTATTGGTACGGTTGGAGTACTACGGATTTTCATCGAAAACTTCGCAACCCGAGCTTTACCTATTACCAAATTATTCCGCAAGGGCGTAGAGTTCAAGTTCGAAGAAGAAGAAATTGCCGCACAAGAAGATCTTAAAATTGCCGTGAAGGATAGCCCAGCGTTAAGGCCCCTTAATTATAAATCGACAGGAGCTGTCATACTTGCCGTGGATACAGGGCCTGCCGCTGTCGGCTATTATCTTGCTCAATGCGACCCTGTCGATCCGTCGATCCGGTATTTTGCCAGATTTGGATCAATCACGCTCAATGAACGCGAGTGCGGATATTCTCAAGCAAAGAAAGAGATATTTGGCCTCTATAGAGCGTTAGGAGATTGCAAAATCTATTTAATCGGTCTTCCTACCTTTGTTGTAGAAGTTGACGCCAGTGCCATCAAGGGTATGCTCAAAAACCCTGATATTGCGCCTTCAGCTGCAGTAAACCGTTGGATTATCGGAATTCTCTCATTTCATTTCGTCCTAGTCCACGTACCAGGTACCAAACATGGTCCAGATGGATTATCCCGACGCCCACCCCAACCAGGAGATCCTCCACCGCCCGAAGATGGGATGGAAGACTTCTTACACACTCATTATGGGCTGATGCATTTAATAAATTCGACTTCCCCTACCATTAATCCGCCCACGACCCTAGTACAATGCCTGTTACAAGATTCTGAAGTCACGGCATTAGAAGAAACTCAGACGTTACCTTATTCAGCAGTACCCCGCACGGCAAAACAAAATCGTCTAGATGAACGGCTTAATCATTTAATACCGTGGTTCATCAGTTTGAAAAGACCGCCTGGTTACGACGATATTGCCTACAAGAAATTCATGAAATATGCTGTTCAATTCTTTGAAAGAGATGGTAGACTTTGGCGTAAAAATCCGCAGGGGAAACACCAGTTCGTAGTATTCCCTCGAAGACGCATGTTTGTGATGACGTCTTGTCATGATGATGTCGCACATAAAGGATTTTATGCGACCCACGCCTTAGCCAAAGAACGCTATTGGTGGCCGGATATGAAGTATGACCTTGCGTGGTTCGTACGGACCTGTCATCTTTGTCAAGTACGGCAAACCCGCCAAATCCTTATTCCCCCAACTGTTGCAATTCCAGCTCCGCTATTTTCAAAGATGTACATGGACACAATGATAATGCCGACCTCCGGACAGTTCAGATATATCGTCCAAGGCCGGTGTTCGCTCAGCCACTATCCAGAATTCCGCTGTCTTAGAAAGGAAACCGCTCGTACTATAGGAGAATGGATCTTTGAGGATATTTTATGCCGTTGGGGATCCCTAGTCGAGATCGTTACAGACAATGGGAAAGCCTTCGTCGCGGCATTAAACTATCTTCAAAAGAAATATCATATCAACCATATTCGCATTTCCGGATATAACTCCAGAGCCAATGGGATTGCGGAAAGGCCACACTTCGACGTCCGTCAAGGCTTATTTAAGGCCTCTGATGGGGATCAAAAGAAGTGGAGTCAAAATGCCTATTCCGTATTCTGGGCAGATCGCATCACTATCAGGAAGCGCATGGGTTGTTCCCCGTATTTTGCCGCCACCGGAACGGAACCCCTTCTCCCCATGGATATTGTCGAGTCAACTTGGCTAATGCCGCCACCTGATAATATCATCAGTACCACTTCTCTAATAGCACGTCGTGCAGTCAGTCTTCAAAAGCGTTCAGAAGATCTCGAACGTTTAAGGTCTAAAGTCTATGAGGCTAGGCGCAATGCTGCCATTAAATTCGAGAGGGATCACGAGCATACTATCCGTGATTTCAACTTCCAAAAAGGAGACTTAGTCTTGATGCGGAATACGCAAATAGAGAAAGCCTTGAATAGGAAAATGCGCGCCCGGTATTTAGGTCCTTTAGTGATCTTAGGACGGAATAAAGGCGGTGCATACCTTCTTTGCGAATTAGACGGCTCTACCTTCGCCAGACCTGTTGCAGCATTTCGGTTAATTCCGTACTTCGCCAGACAGAAGATTGATCTTCCCGATATTGCAACTATTGTCGATATTCCACCTGCACTGTATCACCGAGCTCTTTGAATCAAATGACGATGGCACCCTCGATGATCTTCCAGACCTAGAAGAGGATCACAATGAGGCGGAATTAGCTTAAGTCACTCGAAGAATTGGTGTTGAAACCAAAATATTATTTATTTGGGGCCCTTTTGGCCACCCATACACGCTCATTCTAAAATAATATACAACCGCTGGTTGAACAGCGGTACTACGACACTCCTTCAAAATTAAAAATGCCGCGATGAAAATACGTTGAAAAGAAAAATCCGCCCGCCAAAACTAGTTAGGCCAAGAGCCACGGTTATTGGACCGACCACTGTTCTTGTTGGACCAATTACCTTTACCGTCGTTAGGCCAACTTCCTTCGTCGTTATTGTCCCAACCTTTGCCCCAACCATCGTCGCGTTGCTTACCATGGTTACCCTTCTTCTGACCATTGCGACGCTTCCTGCGACTTTTTCCGCCAGTTGAGGAGGAAGCAACCTTAGAAGCGGTTGAAGCCTCGGCGTACTCAGCCTCGCGTTTGGCCTCGAGCTTGGCTTTGATAAGGCGGTAGTGCATCACGAGCACCTGGCGAGTTTTCAGGAGCAAGAAGAGCTCGCGGGTGTTGGTCTCGAGACGCTGGTAAAAGGCATCGGAGGTAGCCACCAAGGAAGGAATGGACTCCTCGCCGGTAAAGGCAAATTGAGAGAAATTGGTACCGACATAAGCCTTCGCGGAATCGACAATTTCGTCAGTGGCCTTGTCCTTGATGGGATCATGAGGGTCAACTGGAAAATCAGGGTATTAGTCAATAGAAACCCTGAAAATCGGAGATAAAACGTACCCGGACCAAAAGGATGGAGCTCGAGGAGATCATCGATAATGGACAAAGTTTGCTCGTCGTCCTGAAAATCCGGCTCGTTGAAAGGAAAGAGCAGGATTTGGCGATCGGGGATACCGCCTTGGCAGTACCGGCCCCAATTCTTAGTGCAGCCTGTGCAACGTTCTCCAAGGCCAGCCCAGTAACAGGTCTCGCCAGCCTCACGGCATGGATAGCATGGGCGCACGGCCTATACGGAATATTAGTTCAGTAAATTCTGTCACGGAAATTAAGAAACATACCGTGGTAGTCCGGGCAGGACAAGCGTGAGCCGGATGATGAGGCGTGCCAGAACAGTAGGCGCAGAAGGCCTCCCCAATCTTCATCTCGTCCTTCTTAAAGGAAGCACGGTAAATATCCGTGATCTTGTTGCCGATATCAATCGCGTCCTGAAGAGTGCCTTCGTTCTCGGCGCGAACCTCCGCGAACGAGGAAGAAGAATGAGCACTGTTCTTCGACGACTAATATTGCCAGAATCAGTCAATCATCTGGCGATATTGATACCAAGAACATACCGATTCCAAATCCGGAGAAACAATTTCCCCAATGTTAGGAGACGCAGCAAAAGAAGCCGGAAGAGAAGCAATTGCCGTAGAAGCAGTGGTCGCGTTGGAAGACCAAGACGCAGACTCTGCAACCTCCTTGGCAGGCAGAACGGGCGAGATTGGAACAGAAGTCATATGAACGTCCTCGTCAATGAAGGAACGAGGAAGCACAGTCAAACTACCGACGGCGGATTTCTCAGGAGGAGAGTCTTTGCCGGCGACAGAAGGGACGACAATAGGAGAAAAGTCCGGCATAGTAGCAGATGGCTCTGCAGCAGCGCTGGACTGACTAGTCTCAACACCAAGCATGATACTCCAGAACGGTTGGAAGTTCAAGAGCGAAATGCCGGCCTGAACAGTATCCTCGAATTCCGTATAAAAACTTTCTTTAACGAGGCGAGGATAATGAGTCAAGAGAGCAGTCTAAGAAATTATCAATATTCCGGAGGCAATATATAATGGAATTATACCCTACCCGAGTCTTTGCTGCATCGTCGAACCAGGCGACACGAACGGAGAACGGGGATTCCTTTGTCAAAGGATTTTTAACGAGCGAGTCCGCACGCTGGACGAGGGAGAGGAGAGTAGGAATTTCTTTGACAAAAGGAGCAGACATTGTTTGCGATGGAGATACTAGGACAAGACACCCACCTTTTATACGACAAAGGGAGGGAGTATCACCTCAGCACGATGATGTTACAATTCCGTCGGACTTAAAATTGAAACTTCGACGAGACACGGGTTGAAGAAAATACCGTGTGCTAGCTCAAAACTGTACTCAGCGGCATTATTTTCACATCGGCGAAGCTTGCGTACTTCGGTATAAATCTTTCAGGCTTTTGCCGTTAAAGATTTAAAAAGTCTAGGGGGGAGAGACATGGTCCCCATGTGTTCCTACGGCAAAAACATTCCTCTCATTTCAACATATTATTTTCGCGCAATCAGTAACGAATTCATGAAAGAAACGACCTCACAATTCACGAAAAACCGCACGAACTCATTATGAAAATCACTCCGGAATTATAAATATCCCACCTATTTGACTATACAACACGGGGATATCACAACTCACGGTAAAAACGCCATCCACCCACCTTACGAGTTCAAAATCCGAAGCACGAATCTTTATCTATGCGATCTACGGCGTTTACATGCCATCTCCATTCACACTCCTTTCATATTTCCATTCCACGGCATTTGGACTTAGGGATATTTTCAATCAAAGTGCTCTCGAGGTCACGTCAAAACCACACACGTGATCTCCAGTCACTAAAAATCCTCTAAGTTCGAAAATCCGCTAAAAATTCACCAATATTCACTCACTTTCACACAAATCTATACAAGAAAAGACTATTTATTTTGTTTAACGTCCTTGGGACGGTACATGCAAGTCTGATATAATTTTGCCCCAAGGGCGCGCGATATTCAACTCCTTCAAAAATAATACGGAGCCTAGCTCCCAAGAGATCCTACGCCAAGGCCGACTCAGAAATGGAAGAGTGGCGAAAACCCTGTACTTCTACTCACGGACTTAATCAACTTGTGATCAAGTAGTAGAAGGGCCCGCCCCGTCCTCATCCACCTCCTCATCGACAACAGCCTCCGTATCCTCAATTCCCTCATCCTCAGCCATGACCTCGGCCAGAGCCTCCGCACCCCATAGCGAATTGACGCAATCCCGAAGTCCATCGACATGTTCTTGCAAATTTGAGGCGCGGAAAATGTCGCTAATAATCCGAGCAATTGCGTCCATATGCTGGGCAATCAAGTTGCGAGCACCGACAATAGCATCGTATTGGACTAGAACAAGTAGTCAACGAAAAGAAAAAGGTCAAAACTAGTTGAAGACTTACCAGGATCCGGACGATATGGAATACGAGGGCAAAGTAACTTCTTGCCGTTGAAGGTGCAAGCGCTTTTAGTATAGACACATCTTGCACAGACGCAGCCTGATCGCTGCAGGGCACGACAATGAGTCCCGGCCTTCTTGCACCGGTCACACGAGTAGGAATACTATAAACGTACAGTCAGGAAACAAACGACGGCAGAAAAAGACAAAAGAACTTACAGCTTCTAAGACGAAGGGAGCGATATCAGCAGCCCAAAGTCGTCCATCCACCTCGACATGCGAACCAAAATCCTTGGAGAGCATGAGAACGCCCATTGAAGTACGGGGCTTCGAGACCTCTGTCATGCCTTTGGGAACTGGCTCTCCGAAACCTCCTCCAGAAATCCCTCGAGTAGGAGGCGGAGGTTCGTTCTTGGCTCGTCCACGCGTACGCTTGGCGTCAGGAAACTGTGGTGCTAAAAAGAAGGAATTAATAAAATCGGCAAAAAGGCAGAAGAGAGACTTACTCTGGGTATCCTCGTCTTCCGCGATGGCAGAAACCTTGCGTTTCTTTGAAGAAGGAACTTGGACTTCTACGGCCTTACCCTTTCCTTTAGACGACGTCTTCTTGATAACCCTGGATCCAGGCTTAATAACCGCGTGCTTTGTACGGTCGCGAAACGTTCGAGGGGAAGGAATGACGACGGTGTCATCGTTATCAGGGATAGAGTCTTCGAAAATCGGATTGGGCGCAGGCTTTGAAGTCTTAGCAATGCGACGAGTTGGAGGAGGAGAGTCGACGTCCATAGTTTCGTCCTCTGGAAGGGGCGGCGGAGTTTTGGCATTGTTCATAGTCGTATCCTGTTCGTCGTCGGTGCCAGGATAAAACAAAGGTGTACGATCTCGTACCTCGACTTCGTCAGGCTGAGAGGCCGCAGGAGACGGAACACGACGAAGGGGCGGCACTTTGAGAGTGATCAAGTCCGCTAACAGTAGCCATAAGTAAGACTACAAGATCTAAGAAAACAGTACTTACAGACTTGGACACCAGTGGACGAACTCGGTTCCTTCGTGACTGAGGCCTTGGAGTCTTTGAAGGAAGACAAAGCTTCCTCCACAAAAGAGGGCCTGGTAGGACGACGAAGAGGCGAATCTTGCGGCAAATGGAAATCGAACGTTGAAGGCAAAGCAGAATTTTGACTACCAAAAGGGGAGTTTAGTTGTGAAAGCGGCGGAGACCAGGCAGAAGTTCCCCACCCAGCCGGCGTAGAGAAAAGAGAAGGACCAGCTGAACCAGGACGAACGTCATTGGCAGCAGGCGGACCTGATTGGTCTACGCCTTGGTCTTTGGCTCCATGAGCAGCAGGAGGTGTTGGCGCATCGAAAAGATCTTGAGCAGATATCGACTGCTTATCCAGTACAGGTGGTACTGGCGACGCCTTTCTCGACGTTGAAAAGAGGGGGGGAGTAGGTTTGAACACCGGCGAGACTGGAGTTTTCTCCTTTGAAGGAGAACGACGAGGCGTTGGAGGTCTTGAAGCTGGAGGTACAGGCGTCTTTTCTGTTACTGGAGAAGGCACGGGAGTCGGTTCCCTGGGCTTTTCATGGAGAGTAGCCGTCCCCTTGGGAGACGGAGGAATTGAAGTCGTGTGTCTTGATTGCGCCGGTACAACTTCCTGCTGAATAATAGAAGTCGACGCGCCAGTATTCGATGGAGGAGCAGGCGTTGATTTGTCTTGAAGACGTTCGCGTCGAGGTGTTTGACTAAGCCCGCGACCGAGAGCCATCGAAGGTGCACGCGACTGACGAGACACGGCCGGACGAAGTACGAGAGGACTAACAGTGATGTTATACTTGTCCTAAAAGGAAGAAGTCAGTCAAACGAACGAAAGAAGAAAATAGTCAACGCACGAAGAACACCAGCATCGCATTAAACTCTGCTCGCGCCTGAGACACGAGTTTCCGAGGAAAATGTTGAAGGCACGATAGTGCAGCGAATTCGAGTTCAGACCAGTCATCTTCATCGACATCCTCTACCGCACTCCACGTCGTATCGCAAGTAACCCAGTTGGAGTGGGCGTTGAGCAACCATGCGTCGACCTCAGCGGAATCCCAAGTGTTCGTTGGAGGGTTAGCGCCGAGCTCCGTTAACTTTTGAGCAGAGTCGTGATAGCTTGGACCAAAGTCTTGTTCAGCCATGGCGGAAATGAACGTCGATGCACGCTGGCGAACGAAAGCACTGAAAGTTCCTTCAGTAAAACTACAGGCTACCGTCAAAATGGAAAACTTACCTCAAGAGGAGGAAGAGCGTCTTTGTGAGGCTCTAATGCACAGAAATACGCGTCGAAGTCAAGGCAGACAACGAGCAAAGAGCACAGAGGACGGTACCCACTAGTACGCGGTGGGGAGTGTAAAGAGAAGTCCAACTAGCGCGAAATTTCTCTAAGTTCACCTGGCCACGCGGCACAGAAGCCATGTGTGCCTTTCACCTTTCACCGTGAAGGTACTATGTGGAACTTAGAAGAAATACGAGACCGAGCCCGTATGGAATACCGCTTCTTCGGGATCTATTTATAGATCACCGACGCGTCTTTGGCATTACCATAGCCATTAACAGTCTTATCGCACAGCCACATCTTATCTCTTGACGACAAGTACCCTATACCCTGACTTCTCATGGGAATATCGATAATATCGCCAGCAACAAATGTTACGGAGTAACATAATAAAAGTCTAGGGGGGATGATGAGCCTCAAGGCTCTGTACGCTCAGAATTCGCGGATTTTAGCATTATAATAAATGCCTTGTCCACTTAGCGGACTTTCACTAAGTCAACGATTGCAATCACGGCAATACCCACTCTTACCGCCAACTATCCTTCCCAGCTCGTATTCCGTATCAATATGCGCCACTTCATTAATGCCGCCAGGCACCTGATTGCAGATCTCACGGATTTAGGACCATCATTGATCGCCCAGCACAGCCATCGATGACATCAGCATCAAGCGTCATTTAGAAGAATGCCACAGTCAAAGTACCAACTCCACGGCAAAAGACCTAATGCCGTGACCTTTCCACTCACTTTACTAAGGCTGTTACAATGCCAAGATAATGCCGCACGCATCTACTTCAGTGTACTACCTTCAGTGTACTTTGCCGCAGCAACACAGCAGCCCAAGAGTCCGTATGTCGGGGGAATTCTTTCTGATCATTAAGTCTATACGCGGTAAAACCGTGTGGGTGCTGTTACTTTAGAACTCTGGGAGCACGCGTTTTGTATCATTTCTTACCAATCGATGTACTAAGGACTTACTAAGGACTCATTTCAAGTATTCTAATTTTATTCCGGACTTGTAGTATAAAAGCTAGTGTAGTAGTAGTTGCTAGACAAGTTACTGGACACTAGCCATCATCCACGTTATCGACCACCGTTATCGCTTGTACTCGCTAGGAGATAGACAATAACAACATAGTCACTCCAAGTTATACTCTCTGTCACGGCTTTTCTTCTAACGGTATTGGTGTACGCTCATATTGCGCCAATACACGGAATTTGGTGTCCACAACTCGCTTTTATCTTTTAATCCGCCAGCATCGTTTCACTTTCACCAGCCAGGATCGTTTTCATCAGTTTTCACCTTCTACGTCGCCATCGTTTTACCCAGTTCAGTTCAGGATCGTTAAGTCCCCGTGTGGACTCAGATTAGGATCGTTATTGCCGCCAGCAGCATCTGTCACGGAATTTCGGTCAACAGCTTCAGTATAGGATCATCAGTCACGGTATTTGGTATCTTGCCATCAGTTTCAGTATAGGATAGTCTCCGTGTAGACTCAGGATTAGTATCAGTTTCGTTTTGCCGTCGTTAACCTCAGTATAGTTTCAGTTTCAGTCCAGCCCAGTCCCAGCCATCGTTTTGCCGTCGCTAGTTCCCCCTCATATCATCGCCAGTTCGTCTTATCTTCGTTTTACCGCCAGTTTCTCGTTTCTCGACTACAGTCTTCGTCTCTTGCCGTCACGGTATTTGTTATC
The DNA here is from genome assembly GCF_030435595.1 of Desarmillaria tabescens. Taxonomy (NCBI): domain Eukaryota; kingdom Fungi; phylum Basidiomycota; class Agaricomycetes; order Agaricales; family Physalacriaceae; genus Desarmillaria; species Desarmillaria tabescens. The sequence continues at coordinate 15,992 of NW_026848381.1, read as the reverse complement.
TTGCCAACGGTATTTCTCTTTGACGGCATTTTCTCTAATTCCGTCAACATCGCCCACGGCTTTTACTAGTTAAATTGCCGTCACTTCGTTCACGGTTTGCCGGTATTCCCAGTTATACCGGATTCCGTTCCTTCTCGTCTATCGAGACCCTCCCCGGCTTACAGCCAACGTTTTCTAGTACTCGATCGTTAAGGGTACTACTTCGCTGACTGAAAAGTCGCAGTGTATACTTGCGTTCTTGAGGAATTCATCGCACGGAGGTGCACCGAAACACTCGCACAACAACAAAGCCTTTATTGCCGCTACACGCCATTTGCCGTGAACTCCTGTAGAGTTTTGGTTTTTGCCGTTGCCACGGAAGTTTAGGCTCATCAGCGCGGAGCACCTTCAATATATTATCTTCAGTGAATTTAATTGAGTGATACACTGCAGAGGAGGGCACAGTGTGTGTGTATAAGCACTGAGACTGCACACTTAAATGACACAAGTGTGCCGTTCTAAGTCTAAGCCATGCGCTCTACTCATATTATTTTTATTATAGTGCTTTCTGCCTCAGTGTGTAGCGCTCTATGCCTTACATGCACTCTAATATTATTCACGGGGCACACACACGTTTGCATTCCTAGAATTCGCAAAATTACATGTGTGAACGTGTTGCACGCATGTCAATGGGTTGTTCACAGCCCCCAGGAGTAATTGCCATGGGGGAATAGGGTCTGGTGGCGAAGGTGGCACAGGAGGTACCGGCAGATTTGGAGGTCACGGAAGGGACCTGAGATGGGGGTTATGTCTCGGGGAGGGATATCCCCCTGGGTAATGCGGTGGCAGTGGCAGCGGCAGTCCTTTCGGAGGTTGCGGCGGTACTGTTGAGCCCTTTCCTTTGTCGATGTTAGAGGGCCCTGCCCCTTCACTGTCCACCCTGCCCCTGTCCGAGCCTCCTCCCCCTGCATCGATTCTAGCCGTCTCCAACGGGTGTGGCATGGGCGCCAGTCGTCAATAGGCTGCACAACCCTGTTTGAGGTAGTCGGGATGGCAGATATTCCAGACTATGGCCACCCGATGCCAGGCGTCCACCTCGAGTATGTTTTTCATTAAGTATTTGTCTCCGGAGAGTCGGGCATCCAGATAGTCTTCTCCTGCTTCCGAGAGGAGCCACTGCGGGTCCTGGACCATGTCTTCCACGATGACTTCATACATATTCCCCCAGGTCAGGAGATTTAACTCCGGGAGTACTTTGGTGACGTGTTCAGTGAGAATCCTTTTTATTTGCCACATCACTTCCTTCATTATGGCACTCATGGGTGGCTTCTTCAGCATTCCAGCAGGCGATCTCCTCGGCACTCCACTGCCTGCTGGCTCTGAGGGCCCAAGGCTCAGACTCCTCATTCTCTCGTCGTTGTCTCTCCCTGCGTTGCCGGTCCCTTCTCCAATTACTGAGGTCAGAGCAGTCCTCATTGAGCGTCTCGAAGAGGAAGTCCTGGAGAACTTCATCGTGTCGCTCGAGGTCATCGCATGCTCTTCGGGACTCTTCCCGAAGTCGAAGCTCTGCGGTTCCAATCCTTCATTGCGCCTCCTCATCTGTGGCATCCGGCTCAAGGGGGAGGTTGAAGGAGAGGTTTCGTATGGCGTGATGCTCTGTGTTTCTGATGCGTGCACTCGCCGTTCTTCCTCGGTCCAGGAGGGCCTCTCCTTCTGGGGTGAGCTGGGTAGCTCGAGGGTTGAAGTTGGACTGGACGAGCGTGTTGTACTCATCAGTCCACGGATGCTGATTGAAGGGGACGGGGGATGCAAAAGCCCATGGTGCGACTGATGGAGTGAAAGTGGGGATTCCAGGGAATTGGTCGGAGGAGGGACCTCCTCCAGGGGTATCTGTGTATAGATCGGGGTGAGCGTCTGGGGAGTATGCTTCAACGGTGTTCCAGATGCGCTCCTCTGTTTCGGCGGGGAGGGTAATGGTCCGTGGGACTGGGGTGTCCTCGGGCCCGGCGGCTTCAGCTGATATTTCGGCCACAGGAGTTTCTTCCCCGGCGAAGACCCAACTTGTTGCGGGGTGCCATGCCACAGGGATCCCTTGCCAGTCTCTTCCGCTGCCTGGTGCAATTCTACCGTCATAGGGGTCTGCTCCACCTGGACGGGAGGTAGTTGCAGCAGAGGCCCCAAGACTGAGCTCCCCACTATCTTCTGCAAGGTCGTCTCTGCGGAAGTACTCACGGGTGTCTGCTTCTGCAGCAAGGAAGAACAGGGATGGTCCTTCATTTCCAAAAGGGGTGACATCATCTTCTTGCATCGGGACGCCGTCGAGGAGGTCTTGGAGCCGGATCCTTTCGAACTCGGTAAGACCGTCTTCTTTGCCCTGGTCCATAGACCCTCCTTCTTCTCCTCCAACGGGAGGGAGGTCGATGATTCCTGGGGGAGAGACATTGATGTCTCCGAGATCGATGCCTCGTATGTCTGTGATGTCGACGGAGGCTGCTCTTGGGGTTGGGGAAGACTCCCCGGAATCTGAGGATTCTCCTCTTGGTGTGATGGGTCTGCCATCGTGAAGCGTGGGTTGCACTGGAATGTGCGGATATGGAACGGTTGGGTATGGAATTGGAAGATGTGGGATGTAATGGAATGGGAGTCTCACTCTTCGAGCGTGGGTGCAACACCTGTAGACTGCCCGGATGGCTAGTGCTAGGAGTGCCCCTGCAAGTAATCCAAAAGCTACTGCAATTGTTGGTAGCAGTTCAGCAAGTGGCATACGAGCAGTCAAACAGTGAGGATCGCGAGGGCGATCAAGAATGCGATGTGAAGGTTGAGGTCGGTTTCAGTGTCAGTCATCCAGAGATGGACGCTGACCGCTGATGGGGATTCGGGCGTCGAGGAGCTGGTCACAATCAACAGTACCACTGCTATGATTGCAAAGAGCTGAACGGCGTAGAGGTATAGTAACAGGGTTGGGGGTATGTGGTTTGATTGCTGGATTCTGGATGATCGATGGGCACCGACAAACGTCTAGGTGCAGCCTAGCGACCTTTCAGTCTAGCTGGAGAATATAGTTCTTCGAAAAGTTGGGCAGCGTTCGTTCTCAGACGTGGCACTGGGCAATGTAGGACGAGCTTTGGCTAAATGTCAACAACCAACTAATATCGACTTAGATCAACTAAGGATCGCCACTCGCACTTCGGTGGACGATACTCTTAGAGGTCAAAGGAGATAAAAGAGAGTTGATTGAGGACTTAGATAGTCACGAAACAAGGAGCTTTGAGTTGTGTAGATTAAACCTTAGCCGAAGCTGGGGTTTAGACCAGCTGAGGCTCTACTTAAATACATGATGCGTAGACTAATAATAGTACTGTGAGAACAAGTCCGTTGCGATCGTACGAGAGAATCATGTAGCATAAGCAGGAAAGGTAAGCAAAAGGAAAGAAATGAAAGAGAAAAATGAATAAACCGTTGATGAACCTATAGACTCCCGTGGGTGGAAACACAAAACCTAGGTGTGGTATGTGCTAACAGACACGGAATCTGAAGGATGGTTCTAGCGAGTCTAGTCGGGGCACCTCCGTGCAGTGACTAAAGCCTCCTAAGTTTGGAAAGATAAAGGAATTTCTCTACTAGTAGCATAGAGGGCGGTAGCAAACTATAAAATTTGCAGGAAGGGAAGTAATTGGGAAAGGGATCCTAGAAGAGGCCCTAAAACGAATCAGTAAACATACAAGGACTATACCTTGTTCCTGTTGCAACTCTAGCTGCGAGCACAATGAATAAGAGCTCTAAAGAGACTGTCCAAGTTCTAGCTGCGAACTCAGAGGCTGTAGTGAATTATTAAACTCGCGTGGTAAGGTTGAATCAAAGTGATGAGGATCGGTCTGATACTCGACGAGACTTTCTCTGGCTGCAAGAAAGAGAAGGCATTGATGGGAGAGATGAAAATGCTGTCTCCTAGCTGTGGAAGCAAGCGAATTTGTTTGCGAAGCAAAGCAATAAAAGAGTTTCCTAGTGGCGGGACTCCTAATTACTTTGCGTAGAAGAGAGGGATGGGTTGTAAGCACAAGTAACCGTTAAAGGTTCACTGTGGCTTAGAGAAATAAAGGTTCGAGATGAAGTTCTAGCAGCAAAAATGTCTTTATTGCGCTACTTCAAGGGTGTATGTTGTATGGTGTAGGTGTTAGAGATCGAAGGTAAGCGTAGAGAATAATCTGGGGTCTCCCTTCCTCGCTCTCCCTCCCCTAAACTAATTAGTTAGCTACTTTTTATACTAGTTTGTGAATTAAAGGTTTGTAAGCTACAGTATTCCTTGCTGTGTTGATTTATAACACAAGCAAACTAATTACTGAGTAATATGACATGATTAACCCTTCCTTACCAATGCTGAGTTGAGCACAGTTGAATCCGCAGGCTACAAGGACTGTGCATTACTGTGCATTGCACTGCAAGTAAGCAAGCTTTGTAACATGTTTACCAAGCAATCCACTGGGGTTTGCTTAGCAAATTAAACAGTCTTAGTAAGTTCTAAACCACTGCTGACTGTTGCGAATTAAATAATTCTCTACCTCGTCATCAGGTAGGACTGAGTTATTTCAGGTGGGTGGCTATGTGCTGGGATCAATGATGAGATTTGATCAATCAGGATCTGCAATCAAAGTGCCTGAAGATCAATGGCTGTGCTCTGATGTAGAAAAGCCTGATAAATCCGCGAATTCTGAGTGCACAGAGCCTAGAGGCTCATCACCATAACACAAGGAGGAGAACAGATGAATGGTGCTTCCTACTGAAGATCCTGACATCGACTGCACCATGATGCATGACACTTGACATTCCAACAGTAAAAACCTCGGAATATATATAATAATCAATGACTAGACAAGAATGTTTTAGCAAAATACAAAAGAACTCTACAAACCTCGGAATTTCGCTTCCAGTTAACTTCCAATACAAAGCCAGATGCAAAATCAAGATGTGGTCACAGAATTCTACATAGAACCTCAGTGTGAAAGGGTGATAATGTATTCGGCATGTTTTTGAGAGGATATAATACTTGCCTAGATTTATAACATAGGTATCTATATATCATTACTCCGAAGCACATTCTCCATCTTAATCACCGCTTCACAAGGAGCTGCATTTGATGGGATCATTGCAGCAAGAGCCAAGGCGGTCGATAGCAATATGTTGCAGCATTATAACACATGAATTAATGGAGAATCAATAGAGGAGGGAAGGCAGAGAGGTAAGAACAAAAATTTCAAGATTTTTGCGAGTGGGCTGGAAATATGTGCAAACAATGGTGTGTCTGCGGCCACAGATAACACCAGAGGGGTGTACCGTCAGGTAGTAGTGTCCATCGGGATCCGTAAAGTACTTGCAAATTTGAAGTAGTGGCAGATCGCTAAGTAGAGATACACGTGTTGCTGATTGTTAGAAAAGGGGGAAGTGGCTGTGTGAACCTAACCCTAGGAAACCACCTGATGGTGAACAAGCGCATGCATCAAAAGTAGTGCTGGGAACAATCAAAAGTAGTGGTGTCCTCCCTACAGAATGAAAGAATTTTTGTACAGTATAATGCCCATACACAACAATGCTGATCATGCTCAACTTTAGGTACTCTTATTTTTGTCTGTACTATGCAAGGGGGTCGCAAAAACTGAAAAAATCATATCAGGTCAAAAAAATTTTTAAGGCCTCGATGGACCGACCGACCGACTGCCATGGGAAAAACATACCCACAAAGGAAACATCATGTAATCACTCCATGTCAGAGTCATCCGCCAGTGCGAGCTTTCCGCCTACTTAGTCCTCTCATCCTCGATCTAAATGCTGATAGTGTACAATTTTTGTCTGCTAGCGACAATGCTGTCCTACTGTACATGGCAGACACCTCCAATTTTGGATCCGTCAAACTCGACCAAATATTTTTACAGCCGGTAACTCAATTCTCACTAATCCTGCCGATATCCGGCAGCATGCCATTGGCGTTTTGAGCCTTCGACATCGTTTTGACCGCTTTTCCGGTGCTCTTTAGGCCATGTTAGGTCATGAATATCATACTGTGGGTAGTCGGCATGTGCAAACGGATCACGATGTGCAAATTTTGATGCAGCACAGCTTCCTGTAAACCCACAATAAAATTATTGCACACTATTAATTATATGATTTTGTTCAGTTGTCAGAAAAAAAATCAAAGTCAACAAGTGGTCAGGATGTGCTGCAAAGCAAGATTTGCACATCGCGATCCATTTGCACATGCCGACCACCCACAGTATATCAGCTGAAATAAACACCTCCAGCAGTGTCTAGGGCCTCTGGATGCTATTTTACAAGAGGGGGGCAAAAATTTTTTAAGGACCTTTTGGACCGACCGACCGACCAACCCGATGTGCCGGCTTGCCGGGCCGCAACCCCCTTGGTACTATGCAAGCACTTATTCGAAGCAGCCCTAAATCTACGTGCTTCGTGGCCGACTTGTACTTGTAGCTTTACTTCTGGCTGTTAACTTCATCCTCTCCCTCTCTGCTCTCGACTATGTTGTGGAGCATTCGCGATCCACCCTCTCCTGTTTTTGTTCCCTCATTGGTGCCGGAGGGTATATGCTATTCTGAGCCAAGCTCTCCAAAGGCAAACACACCAAACTTGTCTCCAACTCCAGCGGCAGATCCACCTTCACCATCTTTCCCTCGTCCTTCTCCTCCGAGTATCAGGCTGGATTTGGTGGGGCAAGAGCAGTGGTCTACGAATCCGCTGCAAGTCACGTCTACGTTCATTGTCGTAGGTGACAATGGCTTTCAGCCGGTGTCTAGCCCTGCATGTGGAATGGGGTGGAGTTTCAACCTCGATCTTTGTCCGTCGAGTACTTCTACCGGTAGAAAGATAAGAAAGGCGGGAAGTGGAAGACTACGCAATCCATCGTTATTGATCCCAGTGTCACTGCGGTCCACGCTTGGCTTCAGTCAGGCCTAGCTGGGTTTCCGCCTGAGAAATCTTCGATTCGTGCGTCGTTCAGGAGGGACTTCTGTGTCCTTGTGATGTTGGAGGACGACAGGGAAGAATGCATGCTCCAGAAACAAGACACCGTCTCGCTAGGACACTGCGATATTACTCTTCCATTGGGAGAACCCTTCATTGATCTGGTCATCACCGTAGCCCCCTCAAGCTCAGAGCCTTCCTCCGAAGTCTCTCGAACAATCTCTGAGCCTATGTCAAAGGCCATTAGAGCCTCGCTTGACGGCAGCTTTCTCATTGGCGTCAAACTTATGGTTTTTACACGTAAATATGGGGAGACGTCCGCATGTAACCGTCGTGCCATTTATGCAAGCAGCAGCATTTTGAAGGGTCGTAGTGCGTTCTTGGAGAGCTGTAAGTTTCGCCAGGTTCGTCTTCTATCATGAATGCTAATATATATCCTCTTTCCAGATATCAATGGTCCTTACGATGACCCACCGCCGGGCGTCTGCCAGTATCCCTATGATGAAGACAGTGATCTCCCTTGCGACATCCCTCAAAAGTCTGACCGCACAACTATAAGACCACAACCGGAAGCACTTTCCCGTGCTTTATCTCCCGTCGATATCACAGGCTTGGATACAGTACAGCCTGCGCCACTCGAATTCCGTGGCAGTGAAAAGTCATCTCCAGCATCGATATTCGATTCGCCACCCTTATCTACCACATCTTGCAAAAAATCACCGGCCAAGAGTTGTCGCTCTCTTGTCTCAATCGACGCTCTGTCCTATCAAAAATCTGACGTTATCAACGTTTGTGGGCATGAGAAGGCAGAATCTCCCGTCTGCAATGAATCTATGGGTCGGCTTGCTGAGGTTACGAATCATCGCGTGGAAGATTACCTAGCCACTACAGCGGAGCCTCAACAGAAAGCTCCGACGTCGCTTCCACACCTGGTATTGGTTAACGACGTGGCTTTCAGGACGTACGTAACCCTACATCCCTGCTTGCACAATAACTGACATCAATCCACCAACCTTTTAGCTTCCGAGCCTTGATGGTATACATGTATACCAAGGAGGTCGCTTTCATCCCTCTCAAATCCAGTGGTGGGCGCTCGTACAACGTCGGTGATGCATGTTCTCCGAAATCAATGTATCGCCTTGCAGTCAAAGTACAGTGTTGTTCTCTTCTTCTACTGAAGTATCTGAATTCATACGTTCTAGGCCAACCACGAGGGCCTAAAGAAACACGCATTCGACAATTTACGCTCTCAGCTTGGGCCTGCGAACATTATTACGGAGATCTACTCGAAGTTTACTAGAGAGTATGTCATCGGTCTTTGAAGGTTACCATTGGACACACTGACACGCTCGTTTTTAGTCACCCCGAGATATTTGACATGGAACTGACTGTCTTGCTGGATCACTTTACGAATTCTACGGTAAGAGGCGAGTGGGAGAAGATGATAGACTTGGTGGCGAGCGGTCGGCTTCCACACGGCTCAGATATTTTGAAGAAAGTGACTCGTGTCTTGCGCACTTGACTAACAATTCCCTAACTTTATCCTGCGATCTTTTGAACTCTGATCATTCATCGGACTGGTCACGTACATAGCTAACTAATCGAATGCATTACAAGGTCACGCGTCGTCTTTCGCTTCTTCCATTCTGACCCACATACCAGCCTGTCAAACGAGAGTCATTTCAAGATTGAACGTCGGATGCGCGTCGGATCGACTAACCTTAGCATACATCGTCAAATGTAACCCGAACATGATCTTATCTCTCCCTTTAGTCGTTCCCGGAGTCTTCGTCCAATTTTTGGGAGGAATTCCTTCGGCGGGTTGTGCGTCCATAGCGAGACTGAAAGAAGAGAACGTTTGGAGGAGTCGTATAAGATAATACGAAGCCTCGTTATAAGCAAACTAACAAGAAGAGTCGGAAAGCATTCAGTGGAGATGGCGTCGGTGTACGCACCTGTTGGCCTAGGCAAATTCTTGGGCCTGCATTGAAGGGGACAAATATGAATGGGTTCGGAGTCAAATACTTATGCAGGCGCTGATCGAGGAATCGACCCGGGTCAAATTCGAGAGCTAGAATTAAACGTGAACCATCGAAGTAATAGCAGTGCGGTGCTCGTTTTACCGTCCGGTCCCCATAAATCCGTCCGTCGATGCATCAAGAATACGGAATAAGTGACCCTATGGTATCACATCGACAGATTCAGACCAGTTCAATGTACACGATTGAAGTATTGACCTTGTACCACTCGGAACGTAATATGGTGCGCGTCCTTTGTTCGGAAGGGTAGTAGCCACTTTGCACGAACTAGTACGTGAGGGTGTCATGTCAACCCACGAGAAGAGACGATAAAACTTACCGGCCATTCAGCGGGCTGAGGCCGATATATGTTTAGAGCCTTTCATTTTCAGAAGATTGGTTCACCTACACAGATGGATACAGCCGTAAAGTCTCTGGATTGTATTGGTCAGAAATGACTTCAATAAACTCATCGGTGACCGTACCATTCAGGAATGCTCGCAAATATTTCATATCACGAATGTCCTCGTAAGTGGGTGTCCTTGTGCCAACTTTCTCGAGGATCTCCGACCGTAAGCGAGTAGCCATTTCTGGATGCTCGCACATCATATACACCGCAAAAGTCAGCAGAGAAGCCGTCTACATTGACGTTATCCATGTGTTCATTCAATGAAAGTAATTCCGGAGCTCACGGTATCTCTACCGGCGACGAGGATGTTCACAAGTTCATCTTGAATAACCTCGGTGTCTATAAGCACCATCACTATCAGCAATTCTCATCTTTGTCTATGAGAAAGCAACACGCGCCGTCGGTATTTTCCACGAGACGGGCCAACAAGGACATGCCCTCATCGGAGTCCTTCTCATTCTCCACCAGCTTAGGGCTGTTAGCCTTTCTACTAAGAGCCTCGGCGAGTAGAGGCTCGACGAACTCATTGACGACTCGCCGAAGGGGCTTTACCGCGTCTGCCTTGAATTCAAAGAGCGGCCAGTATTGCCCTCTCTGAAGTCGAATGGCACTTTGTTCCTGTGCCGCTGCGAATGCCTTGACGAACATATTAGACAGGTGATTGACGAAATGGGGATTGCCGGCAAGTGGAGATCCAGCCGGGTAGGGGAGGCCTGCGGATGTCGAGTTCACGTCTTTCCCGAACAAATACTCTGTAGCCGAATCCAAAGTGAAGCGAGCGACAACATCCTATCGTTGTCAACCTATTATGAGAAGAATGACATGCGCGTAGATCTTTTGGGTACTAACCTGAAAATCGACCGGATATCCCTCCCTCAATCTCGATTTGATTTGGGAGATTGTACTAACGGCGTGTCTTTCGAAGTTATCAAAGTCAGAAATTCGATCCTTGTTGAAGAGAGGCCTCGTCATCGTCCGATGAAACCTAATGGGATTCTCAGCGCAAGAAATCTTTGTCGAGAAATACGTGTATTCACTTCCAAATATCGTCTGTTTTGTGGGAAGATGCTAAGCATATGGATAGCACAAAATGTGCAAAAGGCTCTTACCATCTGAGTTAAAAACCCCAGAACCGAGAAGAGATTCCGCAGCGACGAAGAAGACATGGCCTAGCCGATAATCAAATGGCAAACCCGAGCCAGCTAGTAACGACAAACCTTTCTGAAAGTCTTGAAATTGTGTCGCTAGGACGGCCTGAACGCGTGTATTAGCAGGATGCAATATGGGCTGATTGGTGGCCCTAATTTACCTTTATGTGCTCTGGTTCAGTTGTAAATATCTCGGGTAGCTGTCAGTTTAGAAGGCACAAATAGGCTGCGACATGAACTCACCCGCTTGTCCGAAAAAGCGTCGAATACGAAGGTGTTTCCGTATTGTTCGCTCCACTTCTGGAATACTTCACCTAATTGTAGCTCGATCATTAGCTCGAAGCGCTTCCCAGAGTTCAAACGCAAACGCACTCGGGTATCCGTTCGTAAAGCCGTATACCAATTGTCGTAGGATGGAGAAGCTGCTTCCCTGGACACTGGGTGTCATGATAGCGCCTTGTGCAGCGGCATGCCTTTCGATTGTAAAGCTCGTGAAGCAGTTGCGGGCCACTACAAAGACGAGCTGTAATACCAAAGGGACGGCAAAGGAAAGCCAAACAGGAAGACTGAAACCAGCTAAGGTTTGGAGAGCCCAGAAAGCGGAGGATGGGACGATGACAACGAAGAACAGGGCTCGGGACAGAAAAACAAAACCAGGTGGCAGATAGCTGGTAGTCATGATGGGCAAGAACGAGAACAGATCATCGACCACCCCTTTAGATATAGTGGCGAATAGTATTATTACATACGGACTACAGTCGCCCACGGCAATACTGAGAGTAATCCGAAGTGACTGAATGCATCAAAATACGGATAACGTCTTACCGGATCCGTGCATCCGTCCTTTTCTTGTTGCTATCTGCATTCTGAAATCTCGTCATGAGTGGTGGTTGGGTGGAGAAGGCCAACTTCCGGCTTCAAGCAATACCGGATTCCGGTTACTGGTCACAGGCGATTGGTCCAAAATCCATACATCGAAGAATTGTTTCCAAGTTTACCGGTTAACTATCATGGTGCACCCCCTTTGATGACTTGAAGTGGTCACTTGCGTAAATCAATGAGATATAAGCATCAACTCTTAAAATGTTGGTGATGCGTGTTCTCCAAACTTATCAATGTATCACCTCGCCGTTAAAATATGGCGTTGGCAGTTTATCTATCGGAGTGTCTGAATCTGCATATACTCTAGGCCAGCCATGAACCTTGACATGTCATACGCGTCAGGTGGAACACTGCAAACTACCCCAGCCTCGGAATGCAATGCGCGTCCTTGGCAAAAGCGACGCGTGAGCCTCGGAGCCTAAGAAAAGATTAGTTGGATAGGATATAAAGTCTACATTCATGTTACGTTAGATGTTGACGATCGCATTGCCAGTGGTCATCGATGCAGTTTTCGCAGCAGAAGATTGAATTCAAGATGCCAAGTATTTCTCGATTCTCGAACGTCTTGAGGTCACAGAGTCCGTTCCTGTCGGACTCGGGTTATTGTACACTTACCGTACTTTTATTTTCAACTATAAATTTCCACGGCAGAAGCCAAACGCATCGACGAGGTTATATTCACGACAAACGCTGTTGACGCACATAAACCTACTTCTGGTTCTGAAGTAGGAAATAACGTAAGCACTTCAACGTAAAGAGAGAACCCACAACACAAACTCCTCCACGAAAATAACAAGTGGGAGGAAAATGCTAGAAAGTGAACGACATGAATACAAAAGAAAAAATAATAATCTAAAGCAGCCGGATTCAGAGGAAAGAAGTCAAGGTATTGATCGGAAAAACCGGTATCGAGCGATAATAGTAATTCGGCGATCAACGAGATAGATAAGATGATAGTACGTCCAGATTTTTCCACGGATTCATTGACTCGGGAAAGTTAATGGCGGCGAAAAGTTGTTGCATTTGCCTTTTATATGAGGACATGTATGAACGGAGTAAGAATTATCATCAAGTTAGTGTAGCTGCTCGGACATTATAAGTACTTTCACACGTCATCTTTCGCTTCTTCCATTCTGACCCACATACCAGCCTATCAAATCAAAAAGTCATTTCAAGACCAAGCACCAGATACTTCATGCGACTAACCTTAGCATACATAGTCAAGTGCAACCCGAACATGATCTTATCCCTCCCTTTTGTCGTGCCGGGAGTCATTTTCCAACTCTTCGGAGGAATTCCTTCGGCGGGTTGTGCATCCATAGCGAGACTGAAAGAAGAGAACGTTTGGAGGAGTCGAATAAGATAGTACGAAGCCTCGTTATAAGCAAACTGACGAGAAGATTTAAAAAGCCCTCAAGGACATTGGAGATGGCATCAGTGTACTTACCTGTTGGCCTAGGCAAATTCTTGGGCCCGCATTGAAGGGGACGAATATAAATGGGTTCGGAGTCAAATATTTATGCAGGCGCTCGTCGAGGAATCGATCCGGGTCAAATTTAAGGGCTAGATAGAATTGAACATGAACCGGCGAAACAATAGGAGTGATGTGCTGGTCGTACCGTCGGGTCCCCATAAATCCGTCCTTCGATGCATCAAAAATACAGAATAATTCACCCTGTAGTATCCGATTGACAGGATAAAACAAGATGCACGTAGTAGATATGAGGGACTGACATTGTATCCTTCAGAACATAATATGGTGCGCGTCCTTGGTTCGGAAGAGTAGTCGCTACTTTGGACGAACTAATACATGACAGAACAGTGTTATAAGAGGTCCCAGGAAAAGTGGTAGGACTTACCGAGAATTTATTGGGCTAAAGGTGACAATTTTAGTGCCATTCAGTTATAAAATTAGCTCGCTTACACGGGTGGGTACAATCGTAAAGTTTCTAGATAGAAAAAGTGAGAAAAAAAAGTGTGGTATGATGATCGAAGACCGTACCATTCAGGAATGCTCGCAGATATTTCATATCACGAATGTCCTCGTAAGTAGGTATCCTTGTACCAGCCTTCTCGAGGATCTCCGATCTCAAGCGAGTGGCCATTTCCGGATGCTCACACATCATGTACACCGCGAACGTCAAAAGAGAAGCCGTCTAGATGGAGTGTTATCCATCAGCTCACTTAAACGAAGCAGCGCCGAGACTTACGGTGTCTCTACCAGCAACCAAGATGTTCACGAGTTCATCTCGAATTACCTTGGTATCTATGTTTATCATTGTCAGTAATTCGCGTTTTTGATTGAGAAAGCGACACGTACCATCAGTATTCTCCACAAGACGAGCAAGCAAGGACATGTTCTCATCCGAGTCCTTCTCATTCTCCACCAGCTTGTCACTTTTGGTCTTTCTATTGAGCGCCTCGACGAGCAGAGGCTCGACGAACTCATTAACGACTTGCCGAAGAGGCTTAACTGCATCGACACTAAATTCAAACAGCGGCCAATACTGCCCTCTTTCGAGACGAACAGCGCTCTGCTCTTGTGCGGCAGCGAATGCCTTGACAAACACGTTAGACGGATGGTTGACAAAGTGGGGGTTATTAGCAAGGGGAGATCCCGCTGGGTAAGGGAGACCTGCGGATGTCGAGTTGACGTCTTTTCCGAACAGATACTCCGTAGCGGAATCCAGAGTGAAGCGGGCGACAGCATCCTATTGTCGCTATTAGAAGAGTGGTGTGTGCGCAGACTATATGGATCACTAACCTGAAAATCGACGGGATATCCTTCCCTTAATCTCGATTTGATCTGAGAGAGCGTACTAGAGGCATGTCTTTCGAAGTTGTCAAAGTCGGAAATTCTGTCCTTATTGAAGAGAGGTCTCGTCATCGTCCGATGAAATCTAGAAGAGTATTTAGCATAAGCAGAAGGAGAGCTCAGGGTATACTCACTTCCAAATATCACCTGTTGCACATCATCTTTGAGTATTTGCGTACGCGATGTCGACATGCGAAAGGCTCTCACCATCGGAGTTAAAAATGCCCGCTCCCAGAAGAGACTCCTCAGCGACATAGAAGATACGGCCTGGAGTTGAACATCAATGACGAAACGGTAACCTCATGAATAGCCACAAACCCTTTTCAAAGTCTTGGAACTGAGTCGCAAGGATGGCCTGGGTGTACCGATTAGACAAACGTAAGATGAGGTGTGTATTAGTCGTCACGTACTTTGATGTGTTCTGGCTCGGTTGTGAACATCTCGGGTCGCCGTTAGAGCGAGAAACATATACAGCACACGATAGCCATTTACCTGTTTGTCTGAAAAAAAGTTGAACGAATAGGTGTTTCCATATTCTTCGCTCCACTTCTGGAATATTTCATCTAATGTAATAGCAGCCGAGTGTTAGCTCGAAGTCCTCAGAATCTAAACGAAAACAGACCTGGATATCCATCCCTGAAGCTGTGAGACATTTCCCGTAAGATAGAGAGACTAGTTCCTCGAACACTGGGTGCCATGATAGCGCCCTGCGCAGCAGCCTTCCTTTCGACTGTAAAGCTCGTGAGGTAGTTGCGGACTATGGCAGACACAAATTGCACGGCTAAAGGGACGACAAAGCAAATCCATGATGGAAGAATGAGACCAGATGTTCGCAATATGTTTTGGAGAGCCCACAAAGTTGAACAGGGGAATATTACGGTGAAGAAAATTGTTCTAGACAGGAAGGCAAAGCCAGGCGGTAAGTAGATGATAGCCATGATGAGAAACGATGAGACGAGACTAGCAACCCTCTTATTTATACGGTGGCGAATGGTACGATTGTTGCCGGCTACGGGAACGCGTCAAAGCATAATTACTATGTTTGAACGGTAGTTGAGCGGAGTCGTTTCCGGCTTCAAACAATACCGAACTCCGGTTACTGACCACAGACAGGTTCAATCTATACGCTGAAAATAACCATGGTTACCGGAAAGTTCTGCAAACAAGAGATGGTTATATACCAGGCGGAAACCAACGAAACATAGTAAGAACCGAGGGGGGACAGTATTTCGCGAGTAAAACTTTGTTCAGGGCCTCATCCACTTCTAGGTGAATCAAATTGGTGGTCTACCACTCCGAAAGCTCGAAAAACTTGAACCGTAAAGCTTTTTGTTTCGTACAAAAATGAGTCGATGGTCCGACGTGCATCATGGCCAAGCCTGAGCACGGTAGGGCTCGGGCTCAGGGCTTAGGCTTGCGATTTCGAACGCCAAGCCCGTATTAAACCAAGCCCAGGCCCTCAAAGCCAGGCCAAGCCGGGCCCTGTACAATCGCTATGTGCATGGCTTTGGGGGGCGATGTGGCGTGGTAGACTGTCAGACGACTCGGACCGACCGATCCGTCAACAAACATCGCAGCGCATCTTGTTTACTCACGCGATAGACCTAGCAGCGGGCCCTGTCTGCAAAAAATGCTTTACGATCGCATGTAAAGAGTCTCGGTATCCCTGTGGATCTGGAGAAGGGATCTGTTCAGGTCAAAGGTGATGATAAGATTTAGAATGCAGAATTTATCTTCTGAAAAGGTGAGTCAAAGGTCATGATTACAGACTA